>NW_022602927.1:0-39722 GCF_008692095.1 Etheostoma spectabile | reverse complement strand
ATAGTATAAATAGTGTAGAAATACAAAAAATAAAGAAATATAAGGAATTGGATACGTACGGTATTTACATAAAGGAATGTTATTATACATTATTTATAATTCACATAATTAAGGATTTGGAATGGTGAAAAGTTAAATATAATAATAAATATATTGTGGTATTTGAGATTGCACACATGTCAGCCAGTGTTATTGCACAAAACAGATAATACAGATAATATTGTCCAGTTTCAACCTGTGTGTGTGTGTGTGTGTGTGTGTGTGTGTGTGTGTGTGTGTGTGTGTGTGTGTCAGACACTTAGGGGAGGAGTTAAAAAGTTTGATGGCCACAGGCAGGAATGACTTCCTGTGGCGCTCGTAGTGCATTTGGGAGAATGTCTGTCACTGAAAGTGCTCCTGTGATTGAGCAACAAGCCATGGAGTGGGTGCGAGACATTGTCCAAGATGGCATGTAGTTTGGACAGCATCCTCCTATCTGAACACCCCCCGAGAGTCCAGATCCACCCCCACGACGTCACTGGCCTTGCGAATCAGTTTGTTGAGTCTGTTTGGCGTCCGCTACCCTCAGCCTGCTGCCCCAGCATGCAACAGCAAAGAGGATAGCACTGGCCACCACAGACTCATAAAACATCTTCGCATTGTTCCTGCAGATGTGAAGGACCTCAGCCTTCCTCAGAAAATAGAGACGGCTTTGGCCCTTCCTGTAAGGGCTTGAGTGTTCTTGGCCCAGTCCAGTTTATTGTCCAAGTGCACTCCCAGGTATTTGTTGTAGTCCTCCACGATGTCCACACTGACCCCCTGGATGGAAAAAGGGCTCACTGCTGCCTTGGCTCTCCTTAGATCCACCACCAGCTCCTTGGTCTTTGCTAAGTTTACTCTTCAGCAGGTGGAGACATTTCATTTCAGACACAGATGCTTTGTTAAACATTAACAGACTAGAAATAGACTTAATAGGAATTGGCAGAGGATGGTTTCGATCCATCGACCTCTGGTTATGGGCCCAGCACCCTTCCGCTGCGCCAAAGTGGGGAACAATAGTCGTAAGGGGGGGGAAGAAGAGAAAAAGGGGAAGAGGGAGGGAAGAAGGAAAAAAGGAAAAGGAAGAGAAAAAGGAGGAAAAAAAGAGAAATGAAGAAAAGATGAGAAAGATGCTAAATTACACACATAGTGTAAGAGTTTATAGTTTCTATTAAGTCAGATTTTAATTTAATTGCTGAAATTTGAATGTTTCTGGGAAATAAGGGAAGTTTAACGTAGATTCAAAGGTCACAGGTTCAATCCCCACCTAGCACCAGATCTTAGGTTCATCCCCACCAAGTGCCAGAAGATCCAATTACACTGTCCACAACTTTAATGTTCTACTAAACAAGTTTTGGAGGATAAGATTTAGGAAGGTTGGGAAAAAATTAACAAATAATTATAACGTTTAGATTGACTTTTGAACAATATATCTGTTTTTAGTACTGCATACATTTAGTAATCGTGCTATATTTTGGTCAATATTAAAAGTTAGTCTTTATATTAGTATTGTTTAGTAATAAATAATTTTCTTTTTCTTTAAACAATGTATTACAGGTAAAACCAAGCATTTGTAGTTCTCTTTTCTCTAAAAGCTAGTATGTCTTCCAGTAATCATTGCAGGGAAGTAGGGTGTATAAAGGCAAGTCATGTGCTCAGCAGTGTGTACACTATGATTTGGAATAATATTGAAATGAAGCCAATTAATATAATACATGCCAACTTTATTACATTATTGATCTCAACAAAACAATATGTCTTTAGGTAATGAATAATATTGTTTAGCACAAGAAATGACTGACTATACAAAGGTTTTACATGTACAAAGATTAAAACACACATAACATATAAATCACAATACATCATAGTATTGTATGCATAGTAAAATATAACTATTTACATTATACATTTACATATTTGATTTTTTAATCTGATCTAACCACAACTCTTTTGACAGTGTTTCTGTATTTGGGCAGTAGATAGTGCCTTGATATTGGCTGTGCCCAGTTTCAGCGGTCCTGAATTGTCCACACTTCCTGCAAGTGTTGCTTCACCCGTTTATTATGCCACTGCATGAGGGTTGTTTGATTGATCTCAACCAGCTGCAATGTAGTGCTCTGCATGATGGCTCCATTGCCCAGAATAAGCTGCCGGATTTTGCGGTAATCCTGCAGGACACAAGTCCATCTTGTAGTATAGTCCTGTTCTTTACCCTTTACTTTCCTTTTCGGATTCTTGTGTAAATCACAGAGTCTGATACAAATGGCTTCCACCAAGCGGCAGCAGTCTGGCCACTGGGCAGGGGAGGCAATGGATCCCAGCACACACCGCTTCAGGCTCTCCACACCAGGAGTAAACTCTGCCCGTAGTTTTGGAGACCTGAACTTTCCTGCTATGAGCCTGTCTTGGTGTCTGGCAGCAAACACCACCCGTTGCTGGTCATACGGCAGCAGGCTCTGCCAGAGGTCAGTGATGGTGCTGGCCTGTTGGTTGCTCAAGGTCAAACCAGTATGGTTCTTCAGACCCACCAGATACTCTGCTAGGCTGTCCACAAGATCCATTCCCGGCATGTTGTGTTCATACACAGCCTGAAAAACAACATCAGACCAACGATTAAAAGTTATCACTAATATTACGCACACAATACTGTGGAATAATTACCCATTTAGGTATTCTTTTTCTTAGCTATTCTTTAATCCCTCTTACTAGTTGTTCTTCAGGCATGGAGACGGCTGCAGGCTGGATAGCTGGGGTGGACACAGAGACAGCAGCAGCTGGGTAGCTGGGGTGGACACAGAGACAGCAGCAGGCTGGGTAGCTGGGGTGGACACAGAGACAGCAGCAGGCTGGGTAGCTGGGGGACACAGAGACAGCAGCAAGGTTTGATTGAGGTGCAGCAAGAGGGATTGTGGTTTTTATTGCAGAGGTGTCAATCAAACTGCC
This sequence comes from Etheostoma spectabile, assembly GCF_008692095.1. Taxonomy (NCBI): domain Eukaryota; kingdom Metazoa; phylum Chordata; class Actinopteri; order Perciformes; family Percidae; genus Etheostoma; species Etheostoma spectabile. The sequence goes on along the minus strand of NW_022602927.1, from coordinate 36,761 downwards.
AGATGACGTGGTGGCAGTGCTGGAAACGACCTGGAAGAAAAGAGAAATTGCACGCAGAGTAGCACCCAAACTATTCTCCCAAAGAGATACAATTTTAAAGTTTCAAGTTTAACACAAGGTCATTTTAATTCAGTTTATTTAAGAGAAGGGAGTGCAAACTAATAAAAGGCATTATTAACAGAATTCATTATAATTAACCAACATGTGGCATCATACCTGAGAAGGTTTCCTGGCCATACTGAGGTTGGGCTTCAGTGTTGCAGTGTGTGAGCCACCGAACCGTGGTTTGAATAACTGGGGAAGGATGAAATGTCCCAAGTTACAGTAAATGATCATAGAGTTGTACAGGTCAAAGCAATATACATGGAATTAAAGCTACTGTTTGCATTGATTCTGTTTATATGTTTTATTAAATAGTAGTGCTGGGTACCATTTCAAGGGATAATTTGGGTTGCACTGGACCAGCAGAGGGTCCAGCAGCAGTTGGAGCAGCAGGGTCAGCAGCAGTTGGAGCAGCAGGGTCAGCAGCAGTTGGAGCAGCAGGGTCAGCAGCAGTTGACGGAGCTGGGCCAGCTGCAGCAGCAGGTGTGGCTGTCTGCACATTAGTTTTCTAATACAAATATCAAAGAAATCAACAGACACAAATATAAGTCAATTTTAACAACATACATTATGATTGCATCTTTAGTATACTTCTATCATTTAAGTATCCCAATGAACTTTACCTTCTTAGTGTGAAATCCACACGTGCAGACCTGTGCTCCACCAAAAGAGACATCTGCCCCCGCTGCTGGAGTGGACACTTCTCTATCTGTAATTCACCAAAATTAAAATGCACCAGAATGTACATGACATTAATTAATTGTTGATAGTTGTTAAAAAAACATGTAAAAAGCTGTACCTTAAGATAGAGCTCATGCCATCTCTTTTGACTAGGGGCTGGTCTATTCCCAGCATCAGTAGGCCAGACCCCTGTAGCGGCAAACGTCCTCAGCCGGGACAGCCATTCATCGTCCCCCATGGCACGATGCTTCTTAGCCTTAGAAGCCATCTGAGATTAAAACTCAATAGGACAATAGGACAATAATGTCAATAGTTAGGCACTTAATAAGGTCCCTTTATTGTATCCAAAAAGACAAAACTATAGTATAAGATTTAATCAAATAATTATATATTACAGGCATGACCATGGAATAGCTAATTTCTATCATCTAAATCTATCTACCTTCATCTTATAGTAAAGCATGTTGTAACATTGCTAGTACAGGGGCTTGAGTCATAATTGAGGCTTAATATAATCATTATCAACATTAACATTATTATATTACAATTATATTTTATTGTCAACAAATACCACAGTGGACTAAAGTTGGGGTAAACGTTTGAATGCTAATCTTAAAGTAATATAAATTATAAGGGACTGATGTCAATTCAATCAATTTATCAGTTCTCTCTCACTCTCTCTCTCTCTCCCTCTAAAAATTATAAAATATATTATAATAATAATATTTTAAAATAAAAATTAAATTACAGCTAACGTTAACTTAAGATCCTGACGTTACTTAACATATTGATGTTACTTTATACATAAAGTGATACACATAACGTAGCCTATCCTGTTGACTAACGTTATACTCTTCTCAACTAGAAAAGTGCACCGCAACATGACTTCGCAGGCAAATAAACACATAGCTACATACATTACGTGAACATGTAACAGGTTAATGCACAACATGTGACGGTGACGTTTGGCCTAACGTTACCGTAGCGTTAATACACTAGCTACTACTGCTTACAGCAGCATAACGTTATAAGCTTGTTCTTAACTAGCAAAGTGCACAACAATATGACATTGCGGTCAAACAAATACATCAATTACATGAACTTTTGACAAGTTTAATTCATGAGATGTGGTGCCAGTAATAACTTACTTTATTTTCCGTGGAAAAATACCGAGATGAGTCGTCTTCTCTTGCGATTGCAGCAAAGCTGCCATCGAAGCAGAAAATGCGTTTGGATTGGTAGGAAATGGAGATGGGCGTTGCCAAGAGGAGGCGCTTTTTTGATTGGCAAGAAATGGATATGAAGTCTCTCGTGATTGGCAAAAAATGGAAGGGAGCTTTGGGTTTGATTGGTAAGAAAAGGAGATGAGAAAGTGGACAAATACGTTCTGGGTAGCGCCAACGAGGCTATGAAAGGCATTGTAATGGTTTGCAAAATTTCAGAAAAACTAACAATTTGGTCGTCACTCTTCACAAAAACAATGTATCTGGAAACCTATGTACTCACACAAAGGCTAAAATTGACCCTAGATGCTTTGTCATGACCCCATGAAAAGGCCAGGACAAAAGACCGTGTGCAAAGGTTGAAGGAAATGCGAGAATATGACCACAACAAAAGAAATGATAATTCAATGATGGTGGTAGTCAGTTTAGTCAGTGGTGAATGTATATGCATGGATGAGTGTGAGGTATGGTGTCAGCGATTTATGCTGGACAGTGTAAAACTAACAAAGATGAGCGGGAGAGGTGCTGGACTGAGAGACCTCTAGGGCAATCACAGATGCACAACCAATAATAAAACACTACTGAGTGAATGTGTTCAGAAAATGAAGAACATTGTTCAGAAAGCTTAATGAAGCTTCATTTGACCATAACTATTAACCACCTGAACCTGGTAAAAGATATGAGGTACTCATGCATAGCTAGCCAGTGATTTACCTACTGTAGATGGTGGTCGGCATGCCAACGAGGCTTGAAAATTTGCAGATGGTGATTCAGAGGAGATGTAACAGTTTAAAGTGTAAAGTAACTTAATTTTCTAAATTGTCCGCCTACAGTGCCAACGAGAGCTCTTCTCTAATATTACCGGGTACGCAATAGCTATTCAACTTTAGAAGGTATTGTTGATCTCAGAAACAACGATAGACAGCACCATCTTATCACAATGCCCATGTATGTGTTTCTTCATAGTTTCCAAAAACATTCACATGAACTCGCAAATCAATTGATGAGATTTTGGAGGTCAAAGGTTCAATGTCAAGGTGACTGTGTCCTCATGTCTGTCCATACGATTCTTGTGAATGCAATATCTCTGAGCGCCTAGAGGGAAGCACTTTAAATTTGGCATACATAACCACTAGGAGTCGCGGATGAACTGATTTCGCTTTTGGAGGTCAAAGGTCAAGGTTACTGTTTCATTACGTCTCCAGTAGGGATGAGCCGAGTACTCGGCTGAAACGAGTATCCGGTACGGATAAAGCACTTTTGCCGAGTACAAGTATTATCCGAGTAATGCGAGTCAATATCTGTACTCGGATTCAATGAAATTCTCCATTGACTGCGTCTCCGTTCTGTGATAGGCTAGTCACAGTGCCAGTCACAACGCCTCTCCCTTACACTATTCTATGATTGGCTAGTCCCAGCGCCCCTCCCCTACACTATTCTGTGATTGGCTAGTCCCAGCGCCCCTCCCTACACAGACAGACTCCTGTTGCTGTGTGCCGCTCACTCGCACACGGGACACGGAGAAGTGAGCAGCTCTCTCCCCTCCAGGTCCGCGGGCTTTTTCCGTTAACATTTAGGGTTTCTTCAGCTTCAGGTTTGTTTTATACTTCGGTTTGAACTAGTCCCTAGTAACCAGGAGACTTCTGGTAACCGTGGAGTTTGTTCAGACATAGTGCTCGGTAGAATGCTACTCGTGTTACATCTCTGTCGTCGGAGTTTTTTTTTTTTTTTTTTTTAAACTGCCTGCTGGCTCTAACCAGTTTGTGTCAGTGTCTGAAACTTTCTTGCTGTGTTTTATAAAAAAAATAAAAGGCAGTTGCGGTATAAATGAATAATATTACAAATTAAGTTACACACACAAACACATTCCAACCCCAGCCCCTCCCTCTCTCTCTCTCTCTCTCTCTCTCTCTCTCTCTCTCTCTCTCTCTATATATATATATATATATATATATACAGCTCTGGAAAAAAATAAGAGACCACTCCTTTATTTGTCTTAAATCAATATCTCTACATGTATGGCAGCCATTCCACTCCAGTGGCTGGTAAATTCCAACACTGGCACACCTCATTCTACTTAATGAGGTGCTGATTAAGTGATCACCTGAGCCAAATCTTATTTAACGAGGAAAAGTATAAAACCCACTGCTGTGGTCATCACTAGCCTCTTGCAATAGGGCCTGCTGGATGGCGAAAACAGGGCTACTAGTACCACACAGGTAATCTAAACAAAGAAAGGAACAATTGATCATGCCAAAAGAGTTTAAAAGAAAAGTTTTGAGTGAGGAAAGAACGGTTCAATTCTGGCTTTACTGGCAGAAGGGTACAGAGAGTATGAAGTTGCTTCCATCCTTAACATTTCAATGACGGCAGTTCATAAGAACAAGATCAAGCAACAGACATTGGGGACAACAAAGCTACAGACTGGAAGAGGGCGGAAACCATTGTCCACAGACCAGGATGACAGCCAACTCATTCGCTTGTCACTCAAAACCCGTACGATGACATCAAGTGATTTACAAAAGAATGTCTAACAGCAACTGGGCTGAAGTGCACAGCAAAGACTGTGCAAAACCGGCTCCTAGAAGCAGGGCTGAAGTCGTGCAAAGCCAGAAAAAAGCCCTTCATCAATGAGAAGCAAAGACAAGCCAGGCTAAAGTTTGCAAAAGACCATAAGGATTGGACCCTAGAGGACTGGAGTAAGGTCATCTTCTCTGATGAGTCAAATTTTCAGCTTTGCCCAACACCTGGTTGTCTAATGGTTAGATGGAGACCTGGAGAGGCCTACAAGCCACAGTGTCCGGCACCCACTTTTAAATTTGGTGGAGGATCAGTGATGATCTGGCGGTACTTCAGTAAGGCTGGAATTGGGCAGATTTGTCTTTGTGAAAGACGAATGAATCAAGCATTGTACAAGGTTATCCTGGAAGAAAACCTGATTCCCTCTGCTCTGACAATGTTCCCAGCTCTGAGGATTGTTTTTCCAGCAGGACAACGCTCCATGCCACACAGCCAGGTCAATCAAGGTGTGGATTGAGGACCACCAGATAAAGACCCTGTCATGGCCAGCCCAATCTCCAGACCTGAACCCCATTGAAAACCTCTGGAATTTGATCAAGAGGAAGATGGATGGTCCCAAGCCATCCAATAAAGCTGAGCTGCTTGGATTTTTGTGCCAGGAGTGGCGTAACATCACCCAACAGCAATGTGATGACTGGTGGAGAGCATGCCAAGACGCATGAAAGCTGTAATTAAAAATCAAGGTTATTCCACCAAGTGTTGATTTCTGAAACTCTTCCTAAGTAAAAATATTAGTATTGTGTTGTTTAAGAATGAATGTGAACTGGTTTTCTTAGGATTTTTTTAGGTCTGAAAACAATGCATCTTTTTTGTTATTTTGATGAGTTGTCATTTTCTTAAAAGAAATAATCTGAATAACAACATTTTTATTTGGAATTTAGAAGAAATGTTGTCAAAACATTTGTAGAATAAAACAAACGTGTTTATTGTAATCAAACAAATGCCTATAAATAGTAAAACCAGAAAAACTGATAATAATGCAGTGGTCTCTTAATTTTTTCCAGAGCTGTATATATCACGGAGAAGTGAACAGCTCTCTCCCCTCCTGGTCCGCGGGGATTTTTCTGTTAACATTTAGGGTTTCTTCAAGCTTCAGGTTTGTTTTATACTTCAGTTTGAACTAGAACCTAGCAACCAGGAGACTTCTGGTAACCGTGGGGTTGGTTTAGACATGCTGCTTGGTAGAATGCTACTCGTGTTACATCTCTGCCGTCAAAGTTTTTTTTTTTTTTTTTTTTTTTTAACTGCCTGCTGGCTCTAACCAGTTTGTGTCAGTGTCTGAAACTTTCTTGCTGTGTTTCATAAAAAAAATAAAAGGGAGTTGCAGTATAAATGAATAATATTACAAATTAGGATACACACAAACACATTTCACCAGCATACCAATATATATATATATATATACATATATATATATATAAAAATATATATATCTTACTCACTCACAGGCACAGACACTCACACATACCTGGTGGGAAAATAAAAAAGAACCAATAAAAAAAGAATTGATCACACTGATAATAGAAAATTAAAAGTTAAAAAAATAAGTTAAATTATTGAGTATGAAAACTCTTGTTCATTACATTTACTTAATAATTGCAACCACATTGCTGTATTTATTGTTGCAAAATGTGTTATATACTGTAGCCTATATAGTTTGTTACCATGACAACACCATTGATCTGAAGCTTGATGCTGTCATGTAAATAGTTTTCTAATCAGCAATAAATATAACAATTTTCTGATCAATTCATATCAATTGCATGCTTAAAATAACATAACGATTAAAGCCCCGCACATTTCAAGAGAACCTGACACACTTCCGGGTTAAATCTGACCACTTCCGGTTTAGGCCCCGCCCACTCCGAGTACGGATCCGGATACAGATAATTCTGTACTTGCTCATCCCTAGTCTCCAGAACCACACACACATTCATAGCAGAGCTGCCCCCCCCCCCCCCCCCCCATGTTTATACTGATGATTGATTGTAATAAATCAACAGAGAGAAGTTGTCTCCATCTGTGTTTTAACAGACACACCTGGGCCGAAGTTGGAAACCAGAATCAGCTTTAAATCCAGTTCTAATCTAGTCTTCACTAAATTTCAAATAATTTCCCCGGAGTTACCATTACAAAATTTAATCTAATTAAATTGGAACATACACAGACTTGTCACAAAATCACACTTGAATTCATATTTTGCTACTCGGTCAGAATCTTATTAACCTGGAGTCCCAGTCTCTGTCAATATAAATAGGCTATATGTTTATATATGTTTTAGAACTATTGGTAGACGGCCATTTAAAATGTAGGCAATGGCATATAAAGAATAAAGAATAAAGAGTCTTTTCTCCATGTCCACTGTAGTTTCTCAGTGTGCTCTCTAGTAACATCTGTCTGGTCCAGGGAGCTTTGTCATTCATAAGGCTACTTTTACTTTTATATTTTAAGTATATTGCTAAGCCTGTTCAGATGGAGGAGAGATGAAATGTGTCAGTAATATAGGAGATTGTTGGCTGGAAGTATGGAGATACTAATATGCATTACTTAAAAGGAGAAAACTAAAAATATTCTATGGTCATGTAAGTATGTGTTTTCCAATAAAAAGATTGACTTGAGAATAATTACTTGGTCTATAAGTGATGCTCAGAGGCCACACATGGCCCTCACCTTGTTCGCAATAGGTCAGCGCAGTCGGCTGTTAACTGAAAGGATGGTGGTTCAAGTCCACCCAGGGACGTTTGTTGCTTAAATAACCTGGAGTAAGCCAAACTCTAGGGTTATCATTCTGCAGGTGAATATAGAGCAGCCCAAGATAACCCAAGTGGCCTTACCTTATCTGAAGGTACAGTTCTAAAAACCATGTACTGTACATATTAATCTTTACGGTCATTGGTATGCAGGTCACTTGATGTAATACAAGCAAATACATAAGGCCAGACAGAGACAAAAGTGAGAGAAAGAAAAGAGACTAGCTGTCTAAAGGATAACCAGTTGAGATTGTGTGCGTCTTTGAGAACTGTAAGTCATATAACTGATGTTGTCAGTTCATTTAAACTAATGAGGAAGAATTTGAGATTACACATCTGTCACATAGTCAGTTTGTATTCTTAAATACCAAGTCTCTTGTTGTTCCTTGACTAGTTGGCCCCCCCTGCTTTGCTCGCTCCAGGTATGTAGAAAAAAAATCTGTTATGCACCTTTGCATTGCGCTAAAATGTCAAAATTTGACCTGAATCCAACAATAACATTACTTGACACTCCCATACATTGGTTTTCAGTTAAAATGTTGGTTAGGGTTTAGTTTACTGCTTGAAAAAATGAAAAGAATTGTTATTGAGATGGAGGCAGATGAAATGTTTATGACCCATCAATGATGACAAAAGGATACATCCTCTGTCGGGGTCTGATTTAAAGGAAATGGTACTCTTTAAAACGTTAAACTAATGAGGAGAATTTGACAAATCAACCAAAAACTTGCTCTTTTAAATCTGTATCTGTCAAGTCCTGACCATTCCCTGACCGGGAATTGAACCCCGGCTGCGGCGGTGAGGGCGCCAAATCCTAGCCATTAGACCATCAGGGAGTTACATCTATCAAATTTAATTTAACATATTGTTGGTTATATTGTTTTAGGCAAGAAATGGCGCATGGCTAGAGCTTTAGAAGGCAGTGGTGCAAAATGCAAAACTGCCTGTTTCGATTTAATTACATGGTAATAATGCAAAAACAGAGGAGTAGTGATTACTTGGAAATGCTTCCGGCAGTTTCTGAAATAAAAACCATGAATCAGTGGTGGAAAATGCAAAACTACCTGTTTCTATTTTATTACATAGTAAGACAGAGGTGTAGTGATTACCTGGAAATGCTTCTGGTAGTTACTGTCAAACAACCATGAATCAGTGGTGGAAAATGCAAAACTGCCTGTTTCAATTTTATTACATGGTAATATTAGAATAACAGAGGTGCAGAGATTAGAGGTGCAGAGATTACCTGGAAATACTCACCATGAAATATGTCTTGTCCTTCACGTACGTAACGCTGTGCAATCTGACCAGCAGCTAAACACCTTCCACCATCAAGCACTGGCGACCGGGATCCTTGTAACACGTTTATTTGAGTAACAAAGGGTGAAACTGGGAGAAAACACAATGACCAGTTACTTAGATAGTAATGAGTCACAGATATTAAACAAAGATAATTGTAAAAACAATATAACTACACAACAGGCTAGCAAAAATGTAAGATGAAATAAAGAAACACGTAATGTATTGTTATACAGTGTACGTAGTATCACCTATGTTGGGTATCTAAATAAACTAAGATATACTTACATGTGGCATTACCCAAGATAAAAGTGGCAAACTAGCTTACTGAAGTATACCGTCAGTTAGGGCTGAACAATATTGTGTTTTAGCATTGACATCGCAATGTGCGCATGCGCGAAAGTCACATTGCAGGACGTTACGATGTTGACGTTAATACTTTTTTGCTGCTTGATAGAAAAGTAACCTTTCACCGTTTCTCCTTTACATGATTATTACCATCCGACCGTTCCCCTTTAAGACAGGTAGCCATGTGGGCAACGTGTGGATGTGACGTTAGTCCGACGGGGTTTGGTATGGGAAGTGAGGCTCTCCGTGTGTAGAAAAGTAGCCTACCGTTGGCAACAGCTGCCTCTGACACAGTGATGTCATAGTATTTGATGGGTAGTGAGTGACGCTACAGTAGTTGGGGTTTTATGTTCTCCTCAAATTCAAACTAAACCCCCTGATTAATGCAACATAATCACAACGTCTCCCGGCCATTTCCCACCGCACAAAGCTGCAACCAGTCAGGCTAAAGCTAATATAGTTAGCTTAAAAAACAAGCAGAAAGCTGCTACCAGCCAGGCTAAAGCTAAAATAGTTAGCTTAAAGAAACAAGCAGAAAGGCGCTACCAGCCGGTCTAAAGCTAATATAGTTAGCTTAAAGAAACAAGCAGAAAGCTGCTACCAGCCGGTCTAAAGCTAATATAGTTAGCTTAAAGAAACAAGCAGAAAGCTGCTACCAGCCAGGCTAAAGCTAATATAGTTAGCTTAAAGAAACAAGCAGAAAGCTGCTACCAGCCAGGCTAAAGCTAATACAACTAGCCCAAAGAAACAAGAGGCATGCAGGTCTGGTCAGTTTATCAAACTATCGAGCTGACCCCGCTAGTCAACCACAACCTGAAATTTAGAGGAAGCAACATGCAGTCACTGTCATTCACGTTAACCTGGATTGATTATTATATGAATACAATGGTGTCATGCTAGTCAACCAGAGTATTTGTACCTAATTTCCCTCTCCAAAATCACTTCAGAAGAGTAACGTTAATCACAGTGCTTTCTTGCTTTGGTGTTTGTAAAGCAATAAAGTTCAACAAAGAATATGAAGGTAAATATGGTGCTAATGGGAGAGCGCGTAGATGTGATGTGAGCACTTAGAGAATATGATTTGAGAGCTTGTAGAAAAAAATTCTGTACTTGTACTTTATTCATTTTTTTTTTCACTTCAGTCACTTTTCTACAGCGGCGAGTCTGCACCCTCGACTTTGCAACACTTCTTGCGATACTTTGGTGCAAAACTAAGTTGTACCTGTGGACTTAGTCTGTGGAGCTCTGAGCCAACAGGGGGGGGAGGGGCCAGCAGGGTTTTATCCTCAGATGAGGGACAACTCTGTCCGGCTTAGTTATGTAGCATGAAGCTAGCATAAGCTTACTAGCATCCAGCCTGCTTCTAAATACTGTAAATACCTTTAATTATCTCAACACTTTTTAATAGTTAAACTGAAACACTGGAGCTCCAGGTGCTGCAGACGCAGACGGACCGCCGTCAGTGGGGCTCGGCCAGCGGGGAAACATCGCTAGAAATCGCCGCTGCCGACCTCAACGGGATCTGATCTCCAGCAAGACATGGAAAGCTCCAGACCCGGTAGCAGCGGCACAACCCCCCATGAGCCCACCGCCAGTGTTGGGGGAATAGCAAGCTAGCATTAGCAAACTAACCAACCAGCCCGTTTAAAAAAAATAAAAATGTAATTTAAAAGGCACGCATTATACCCATTGATGGCGGTCCGTCCGTGGCTGCAAGACCTGGAGCTCACCGCCAGTGTTTCAGTTTGACTGTTTAAAGTGTTAGGATAATTAAAATGTATTTATTTATAAGCGGGGTTACTTTGCTAACGCTAGCTTGCTAATCCACCAACACTAGTGGTGAGCGGGTCTGAAGCTATCCATGTCCGTCTGGAGCTCACCTCCAGTGTTTCAGTTTGACTGTTAAAAAGTGTTGAGATAATTAAAAAGTATTTGTTTGGAAGCAGGCTGGCTGCTAGTTAGCTAACGCTAGCTTCCATGCTACATAAATAAGCCGGACAGAGTTGTCCCTCACAGAAAAAAACACAGGTAAAATTAAAAAACACTGCATAAGCTTTGCTACCGTGTGTTCATTTAAATATAGGTACACCTACATGTAGGGTGACGAAATTGCAATATAAGCCTGTATATTAATATTAGGACTATCCATATGTCAAGGGTGTATATTAGGCGGTGCAGTACAGCCCGATCCAGCAGGGGAGAGTTCTAGCCCAACCAGGCTCCTCTCTTTACATTGTAAGCCTCACTGGGTGTCCAAACTAAAATGATAAGAGGCAACTTGGTAGACTCCTTACTGATGTTTATATCTGTGCTCACAATGCCCTTTTTTTTTTTTAAACACCAGCCAATCACAAGTGTTACATGTGAATAATCAATGTGTGAGGAATCAGGGAGCTCAAATAAAAGATAGTTGCAAGGTCTCCCAAATGTTTAACTTTATAACCCGTAAGCTGTTGGAACCTTGGTGGCCACAGGTTCCCAAATCTCCCCACAAAATGTCAATCACATATTTTCAAGCCCCTGATTGTTATCAGCAGAGCAGAGTGGCGCAGCGGAAGCGTGCTGGGCCCATAACCCAGAGGTCGATGGATCAAAACCATCCTCTGCTAATTCCTGTGCACAGCAGTATATTTCCTGTCTGTTGATGTTTAACAAAGCCTCTGATGTTGCAAGTGTCTGAAGTAAAACGTCTCTCCACCTGCTGAAGAGCAAACTTAATGTCATGTTGAGATTATTTCATCCATAAATAAAGACAGTGCATACACTTTTATTCCTGCTATAACATTGAGAAACACTGCGGACTTTTTCTTTCTGTTGGTGAACCGGATTATTACCAATGGAGTGGCCGTTTGTTTTTGCTCGGAAGAGTATGACAATCCTCAATGTCCCTGCTATCAACATAAATGCCTTTGCTGTCCAAAAAGCAAATCACCTGTTGTTCCAGCGTCTCCTTCTCCTCCTCGAGAGCTTCCCTCAGCCTAGCAGTGGTGTATCCAGCGTCTGCGACCACCCTGGCATAGTTCCGTTGTTTGGTTCTCAGGCCGCTGATAATCACATTGCATTGCTCGAGGTCAGCAACTCAAGTTTCAGAAAAGCAATCTTCTCCACGTTTTGCCCGTTTAGCGTTTGTATTTTACTCATCAGATCTATGATTTTTCTTCTGTTGCACCGCACTGCAACAGAAGAAATCTCCGCCGACAAGAAGTCCAGAGATTTCTTTATCTCCTCAACCTCATCGGGTAGGATTGCATTTTTCTTAGGTGGCATATTCTCCTGGGCCTGGTGGTAGCCGGCTGCTCCTGGTCCTGGTGGTAGCTGGCTGCACCAGAGCACCTGAGATGTCAGGGTTTGCAATCTCCACCTCTGAAAAATACCTCTTCTTAGCCGGATTACGTCTGTCCATGTCGTAAATAGTAGCGACGATGCCTCAAAACCGAGAATATAATGGGGTGTGATAATTTTAATTATGATCGTTTCCAGCTGCTGCATTTATCAATGTACGATCATTCTTACGCTCTGATTGGTGTGATACAACGTTTCATGAATCTCACGTAAAGCCTGTCGTAAGAGGATTTCTACATTAGGTTAATAAATGAGGGCCATTAGCTCTAAGGATGTGCTTCAATACATAACTGAAGTGGACACACTAATGAGTATCACTATGGATCAATTTGTTTACCTTGTCAAGCTAAAGCCTTTTTCTAAGCTAAAAGAAAACAAGGCGCTCTTCTGCAAAAGCACAGCTGGGAGTGCTTGAGAGCACTTTTGAGGTGCAGTGTGATTTTCGGCTGAGATGCTTCGGGTGCGTTTAGGTGTGAGCCCAAATAGTTGTTGAACGACAAAGACAAGACAGCGATCAGGCGGTAGAACCAGGGTATTGATGTCCCGTCCATGCAACCGATGGATATGATTAAAACCTGTATACAGCCCAACCACTTACCAATCACATCACTGGAAAGACAGCATTACTACAGGGTCCTGACAGGGTAGTGGATGTCAATTTTTAAAAATGGACAGAAAACTGCCAGAACGTGATTTGCTACTTTTCATGGGCTGTCAACAACTTTTCCAGCAGTTATAACATGATTCATCTCACCATGGAAATCATAATCTCTTGATTCATCTCCCTTTCAGAGTGTCTACCATTGTGTCACCAGCAAAACAGAGTTAGCAGAGGAGGATTTTGAACTATCAACCTCTAGGTTGTGGGCCCAGCACACTTCCACTGCGCCACTCTGCTGAAAACCACCCCAGATGGGACTTGAACCCACAATCCCTGGCTTAGGAGGCCAGTGCCTTATCCATTAGGCCACTGGGGCTTTACGTCACCCAAACTCAACAGTTCAGGAGAAATACATATACAGTTCTGGAGACATAATGAAACAGTAACCTTGACCTCTAGATTTTGAAGTGCTTCCCTCTAGGCGTTCAGGGATATTGCATTCACAAGAATTGGATGGACAGACATGAGGACACAGTCACCTTGACATTGAACCTTTGACCTCCAAAATCTCATCAATTGATTTGCGAGTTCATGTGAATGTTTTTGCAAACACATACATGGGCATTGTGATAAGATGGTGCTGTCTATCGTTGTTTCTGAGATCAACAATACCTTCTAAAGTTGAATAGCTATTGCGTACCCGGTAATATTAGAGAAGAGCTCTCGTTGGCACTGTAGGTGGACAATTTAGAAAATTAAGTTACTTTACACTTAAAACTGTTACATCTCCTCTGAATCACCAACTGCAAATTTCCAAGCCTCGTTGGCATGCCGACCACCATCTACAGGAGCTACATCTCTGGCTAGCTATGCAGGAGTACCTCATACCTTTTACCAGGTTCAGGTGGTTAATAGCTATGGTCAAATGAAGCTTCATTAAGCTTTCTGAACGATGGTCTTCATTTTCTGAACGCATTCACTCAGTAGTGTTTTTATTATTGGTTGTGCATCTGTGATTGCCCTAGAGGTCTCTCAGTCCAGCACCTCTCCCCCTCATCTTTGTTAGTTTTACACTGTCCAGCATAAATCGCTGACACCATACCTCACACTCATCCATGCATACACCAGGCATACATGAATACAACCTTTGCACACAGTCTTTTGTCTCCCCTTTTCATGGGGTCATGACAAAGCATCTAGTGTTGATCTTAGCCTTTGTGTGAGAACATAGGTCTCCACATACATTGTTTTTATTAAGATTGACGACCAAATTGTTAGTTTTTCTGAGATTTTCCCAACCATTACAATGCCTTTCATAGCCTCGTTGGCGCAGTAGGCAGCGCGTCAGTCTCATAATCTGAAGGTCGTGAGTTCAACCCTCACACGGGGCAGGTGTTTTAAAAAAACTAAAAAACACTACTGCTGCTAACAGTGACAGGTGGTTGAACACAAGCACATGAATGAAATTTGTCATTCTTTGGTTATTTCTGAGATTGATACAATGAAAGGAATTATTTAAGAGTCGTAGCAAACCAATGAAAAGGGTATAGAACATATGTGGTATGTCCTTGGACATACTATCCAAGCAGGGAGATGAGTACAGATATTTGGGTGCTAGCAAGATGGATGTAGGTTGCCCATTGTTCATTTAGACTTACCAACAACATTGTTATGATACAAACCTGCTTGAAAAACAGTCACAATTCTTTTAAAGACTTGCGCATGGAACACAAATGATATGATAGCATCTGAATTTGTCCATGTCCATACAGGCATGTCAAATGGACAACTCATCTAGCAGAATGTGCAACTCTACGCCTGAACAGGGACTTGAACCCTGGACCCTCAGATTAAAAGTCTGATGGTCTACCGACTGAGCTACCCAGGCTTCAAAAGCAAGTGACTGTGGAAAAAACCATCTGCTGAACTACAGATTAAGTGCAAGTAAATGAAGACCATTGAGCTGTTGCCATGATCACAGTCTTCTGGACAGCAGGAGGGTAGACCATAATTTGCACAATGCAACACCAAATGTTATTGCACAAACTGGTTGAAAATGGCCAAAAAGGTTAATTAAAAAGCTCAAAGTCACAACTCATCATGGCGACTAGCAGACTGTGAACATCCTGCAAACCTGCATGACAGATGACAATAGCGAGCACTTAATACATATCCCAGAATCAAGCTGTTGCCTTACCAGGGACTTGAGCTGTGGTTTCTTTTTCGCTGAAAACATTGATAACCTAATGCAATTTATGGCTCCAGACAAATAAACTTACTGCTAGTTGTACAATAAACAACTCTCCCTCTGATCGCTTCCTCTTGACGGAAAAAATCCACCAGATGACTTGCCATCCAAGCAGGGAGATCAGCACAGAGATTTGGGTGCTAGCAAGATGGATGTAGGTTGCCTATTGTTCATTTAGAGATAGCACCCGCATTGTTATGATGCAAACCTGCATAAAAAACAGTCACATTTCTTTTTAAAGACTTGTGCATGTTACTTAAATGATACAGTGTCTGAAAGTGTTAAGGATTGCCAAAGTGTACAATTTATCATGGCATCAAGCAAAATGTGCAACTGCACGCCTGAACAGGGACTAGAACCCTGGACCCTCAGAATAAAAGTCTGATGCTCTACCGACTGAGCTACCCACGCTTCTAAAAAAGAGGGCTGTGGGAAAAAGAAGTACCGTTATTGCTTCCTAAACCCAACCGTCCCATTGTTGTCCCACATGTCATGGTTAACACAAATATGCCCGTTTCGTTATTTCGTTAATTATTTGGCTGCTGGCTTTTCCTCCTCTTCCTCATCCCAGTCAGTCGCCGTAGTTCTAGTGCCAGGCTGAGACTTCGCTCCCCAGTGTGACGTCATCGCCGAATTGACTTAATAAACCAGCGAATACTAAAAATTACCAAAAACTAACTTTTAACATTATTTGGAGACATTTAAAAAAATGATATATATACATATCTTGAGTGCTTTTTGTACCCAATAATCAACAGTGGTGGTTAACCCGCAACATTCTGAGACCAATTAATGCAAAGAAAGGACTGGAGCATTTATTGGAGAGAATAAGTAGGCTGACACTGAAGTATTGAGACAACAGTGACTGAAAATCTAATTCAATCCACATATCGGTCTTCTTAAAGATCTAAATAGATTTTCTCACCTCAGAGTCATCTGGAGCACGTAACGATTAGCTTCTGTCCCTCTGAACCCTGAGTGACAATCACCCTGCAGTGAATGAGATGCAGTTTCCCCCCCCTCCCCCAGTCCAACCAAGACTATACTTTCAGGGATCATTTCTAAAGTTTTTGACTTGAGGAATGTGTTTCTAAAGTGCTTGGTCTCGCTGACCACGATGATGAGTCGTGATATTCCTTTCTGAGCATGAAGCTGACAGAGAGTAATGATTCACTTCATATGCTCTGTCATTGATGATTGTCTTTGCTTCTTATGGAGCATTGAGGAAGGGAATATGATCTGAGTGGTAGGAGCAGATATGTAGAAATTAACATGTGTGAAGGTAACCAAATATGCTAAGTTATAGTCAGTCTTGAAGTATGTTTAGTCCATGGTGGACAAGGTTCCTTGAAAAGGTTAACACCTACCTTCTTGACTTTAATGTCTTATGTCCAGTGTAAAAATGTAAACCGAGTTAAACCATGATTCAATTTTATTTCTACCTTTGCTTTTCCTACTTTGACATGTAAAAAAAGGTGCGTTGTTTGAAAGCCCATCTCTACACATCCATGTCCCACTCCCACAGGTGTTTCCATTTGACTAATCAGACTGTGTGGCCTTTACAGGCTGCTTAATTGACATGTATTAAAGGGGTGGAACGGTACACTGAAGTCCCGGTGGACAGGATGGCATGTTGTAACGAGGTTTGAGTACATACAGCAAATACTTGAAGCCAGGTTACTCTACGAGTGGATACGGGGCATTGAAGGTGATGTGGAAATCCTGATTGATTCAGTGATTTTTTTTGGCCCTATTTGTATTTGGATCTAAAGGCTGGTTAAGCACTGTAGGAAGGAGACGTTGGACAGTTTTTTTTGTCTTGTTCCAGTGATTGGCATGTCTGGGTGATGGCGTTGGATATGTGTTAGCATGTTGGATGTATTTCCACTCATGTACCAACAACGCCGGCCCACAGTCCTCGTTTTATCCACCACTTTCTCACCTGTACCACTGGAAATGACTGGGAAACCAAAGTTTCCCCGTGGGTCACCACTACTCGCCGTAGGAGAGGCTGCTCTTCCTTAGTGCTGCTGGCTCGGACTCATATGAAGGGAAATATGGGGCAAAAGGTGAGAGCTTGCAGAACAAAAAAATCTGAACTTATATGTTTAAACTTGCACTTGTAAAAATAAAATTGGACTTATTCACACACGTGTGATCTTTGATGTCACACAATGGAAAAAAAACACGAGAGCTTGTAAAAAATCTGAATTTGTAATTTGCACTTGTAGAAAATATGCACACACAGAAGTCACAGAAAAAATATTCACAAATGTGTAGATTGATATTTCCATGAACAGAATGACAGCTGCAAGCGTGTAGTGCAACATTTACTCGTGTACTTTTTTTATTCTGGTTCATTTTCCATCACAACCACAACTCAGTGATGACAACCTCTCAGATTAATTTGTACCTGTGGACTGAGTCTGTGGACCTTTGAGCCAACAGGACGGGGGGAAATCAGGGTTCTATCACCAGATGAGGGACAACTCTGTCTGTCTTATTCATGTAGCATGGAAGCTAACGTTAGCTAACTAGCCAACGGCCGGGCCAACTCACAATCAGACTGAAAATTGTTCTTGAAAAAATGCTAATGAATAGTAAAAAAAAAACTAAAAATAACACTTAATATATTTTTTGTTCTGCCTATGCACCCCCTGTCTGCACTTTGTATATCACATTTCACTTTTCTGGTTAGACACAAATTGCATTTTGTTGTCTTTGTACTTGTACTCTGACAATAAATGACAATAAAGTTTAATCTAATCTAATCAACAACAAAAAAAGATGGATGTCTTTGCACAAGAGCAGTACACACAAGTATGCGCCGTTTGGACGTCATTTTCTCTAACATCTTCCTATTATTTAACCCTCTGAGACCTAAGGTCATTTTTATAGCTCATTGTCCGTCTGCTTCTATTTTCTACAAAAGCTTGTAAAACATCAACCCGGGTATCTACAGTCAAGATATCAACATCATTTCTTTCAGAACAAACTGGGCTATTAGAATATTTGTGCTGCACTGAGGTCATTTGAATGTTAAAAATGGTTGTAGGGCCTTAAAGGGAACATTAATCTTCCAGATATGTATTGATATCACACACAGAGCAGTACGAGCTGAGCCAGTCTCCTCTAAAACACTTCTCATATGTCCTGGGAGTCAAGAAAGAAACATTAGAACTTCTACAACTATGCATTTATTTTTAGTTTAATTTACCCAACAGAACAGCTTCGGAGTCATTAGAATGAGTTAAGTGGTGGTCGTCTCGCTCCCCCCTAGCACCTGTGAGCTGGACCCCCCCCCCCCTTGTGACTTTCAGTCAGCGAGTCGCCGTCTCAGCGGAAGTGTAGCGTGATATCAGGTCTTGCTAACAAGGTAGCGATGGATTTCTTTTGGTGTTTTTCACAGCATTGCCATGACTGAGCCGATAAAAGGGAAACAGAAACTTAAGAAAGCATTGTTGGAGGAACAGAGAAAGAGGAAACTGCAGACTGACCGAGGGAGGAGTCAGACACAAGGAAACAGAGGAGCCGCCAAATATCTATTCAGAAGCTGGAGGTGGAGCTCGATAGACAAAACCTGCGAGCAAATAGCGAGAAAACAGCCAAGAAATGGCCAGAACTGCATTGCTCCCCTTTAATTGAAGTGTTTTCCTCTTCACTGAGGTGTGGAGTTGGAACAGTAGCTGAAGTCTAAATGGAGCAGGTTCAACCATCCTTTGGTCTGGGAATGAAGAGCTTGGTCACTGTTAAGAACCAGTATTAATGCAAAGAAAGGACTGGAGCATTTATTGGAGAGAATAAGTAGGCTGACACTGAAGTATTGAGACAACAGTGACTGAAAATCTAAATCAATCTACATATCGGTCTTCTTAAGATCTAAATAGATTTTCTCACCTCAGAGTCATCTGGAGCACGTAACGATTAGCTTCTGTCCCTCTGAACCCTGAGTGACAATCACTCTGCAGTGAATGAGATGCAGTTTCCCCCCCTCAATCTAACCAAGACTATACTTTCAGGGATCATTTCTAGAGTTTCTAACTTGAGGAATGCGTTTCTAAAGTGTTTGGTCTTGCTGACCGTGATGTTGAATTATGATATTCCTTTCTGAGCATGAAGCTAACAGCGAGTAATGATTCACTTCATATGCTCTCTGTCACTAATGATTGTTGTTTGTTTCTTTATGGAGCATTGAGGAAGGGAATATGATCATAGTGGTATTAGTAGATGTGTGGAAAATTAATGTGAATAAACATGACCAAATATGCTAAGCTATTTAGTTAACCACAGTTATTGCCAATCTTGAAATATTTGTCTTGTCCATGGTGGACAATGTTACTTGAAAGAGGTTAGGGTTACCTCAGTGACCTCCACCTGGGAAATTGACGACAATCCCCCATCATCCTCTGCCTCTACCACAGAGGACGTGTCAGCTGGATTTAGGAGTTCCTCAAAGTGCTCCTTACACCGCTCTATTACCTCCTCAGTTGAGGTCAACAACGTCCCATCCTTACTGTACACAGCTTGGATGATTCCTATAATCTATAAACTACTCTGCAGTAGATGAATCTTTTTTTTTTTGTAACTTTCTTTTTATTGCCTTTCCAACAGGTTACAGCAACAACTTTTACACCAAAAAAAAAAAAAGAAAAAAGGTACATTTCAACAAATACATATATATACACACACACATATATATAGGTTAAGCATCAGCAGTTCGGATGTCCACCTGGCAGCAACGTCCATCTCTTTCAGTCTTTCAGCATCCTCCCATCACAATCCATATCTTTTCCACATCAGACACCACAAAAACATGACATATCATTCAGATCAGGCAGAACCATACTCTTAAACACAAAGTGGTAGCTTCAGTCTTTCACGGATTAATCGTTCAGAACTGTGTCAATGTAAGGGCCCCATACTTTCAAAAATACTTCCTGTCTATTATTCATTTTAGAAATCAGCTGTTCATAATTAGCAACCTTGGTCATCTCCCCCAGCCATTCATTAAATGGGATGTTGTTTTTTGTTTTCCAATGCCTAAGGACAATCCTGCAGCCTGTGGTAAGGGCAAGTCTACACCATAAAGTTTGCTGAGCTGTCAACTTTACCCCTTCCGTTATTATCCCTAATATACAGAGCGCAGGGCATCGTGATAGCTCTATTTTGAATATTTTATTGAGCAATATTATTATATTTTCCCAAAGATTCCAAGTCATTTGGCATTCGTACAACATGTGAATAAGTGTACCTCTATTCCTATCACATCGCCAACACATATCTGATTCCCTCAATTTCAATCTGGCCATTTTGCAGGGAGTCCAGTAGCTCCTATGCAGGATCCTATATGTGATTAACTGTGTCTGAACTTCCCTCGATGTCTTAAACCAGGACCCAACAATTCCTCTCCACGTCTCCACAGCTATCCCCACCCGTAGATCCTCCTCCCAGACTCTCTTGAGACCATCAAGCATTGGAGGGTGAGATTGTCTCATTAGACTGTAAAACCTGGATGTCCTGCCCTTAACCGCTAAATTGCTCTGAAACAATTCCTGTATCACCGTGTGAGGGATTAGAGAGTGTTCCCTTTGTACTGCCATTATACAGCTCCTCAATTGAAGATATTTCCAAAAATCTCTCTTAGGAAGTTTGTATTTAGCCATCAACTCTTCAAAAGACATAAAAATATCATCATTGAAAAGATCCTCAAAAAAGATAATACCTGCCTGGACCCAAGTCCTCCAATAAAGAGTTTTTTTATCCACTTTTATTAGATTGTTATTCCAAAGAGATGACTTCATGGTACAGAGAGGTTTTGACCCTACAACCTGGTGTGATACTCTCCAAGTTTCTCTCGCAAACATCAGCACTGGATTTCTAGTCGGAACTTCTCCCCCTGTCTGTGAAATAAAAGCCTGTATTGGAAGAGGCTCAACGAGCTCTTTTTCAATTGAGACCCATCCTGGAGCTTGATTTTCTACCATATAACTCTTGGATAACTGATTAAGAGAAAAGGCATAGTGAAACCAATCCACTCTTGTTAAGCTAAGACCCCCATCCTCCCTTGCTGCCCATAATTTTGTTTTGTTGAAAAGAGGTCTTTTGCTTGCCCATAAAAAGGTATGTATCGTCTTGCGATACCTTTTCAATAGCAGAGGAGGAAAACTCAAAGGTAATAAATATGTGATATAATTAATTTGTGGGATTACTACCATTTTTAGGACGTTTATTTTACCCAGCAGAGATAGCCCTAATTTGGCCCAGTTCTGTAATGTACTCTCAATTTTCTGAATAAGTGGGAGAAGATTTTCTGACATTATGTTTTTTAAGCCTGTGGTAAGCTTTATGCCTAAATATACCAGACCTGAAGGGAGCCATTTAAACTGCCAATTTTCCCTAATATTTGGTGGACACAGGTTAGACAATGGCATTGCCTCCGACTTCCCCCAATTTACTTTATACCCTGAGATAAGAGAGAAGGAGTCAATCAGTGATAACATATGAGGGACAGCTGACTCTGGATTTGCAGTTAGCACCAAGACATCATCCGCGTACAACAACAATTTGTGTTCCGTCTTTCCTGCATGAATGCCCTTGATATTAACGTTATCTCTGATGGCAGCGGCTAATGGTTCCAGAGCCAATGCAAAGATTAGTGGGCTCAGGGGGCATCCCTGCCTTGTACCCCTGTAAAGGGAAAAAGTAGGGGACATCCACCCATTTGTTAATACTGAAGCCTTTGGGTCACAGTACAGAAGTTTAACCCAATTTATAAACATGGAGCCTAATCCAAACCTGTGTAGCGTCCTAAATAAGTATCCCCATTCTACCCTATCGAACGCCTTCTCGGCGTCGAGGGAGAAAGCAACCGTGGGTTCCGTACTATTTCTTTCCCTCCAAATCAAATGCAATAACCTGCGAACGTTATCTGCAGAAGAACGCCCCTTAATAAAACCCACTTGATCTGAGTGAATCAGACTTGGTAGATGTGTCTCTAGTCTCATAGCCAGAATCTTAGCCAATATTTTGTTATCCACATTTATCAAAGAAACTGGACGATAACTTCCACACTGTTGGGGGTTCTTGCCTTTTTTATGTATAAGTGTTATTACAGCAGTCTGCATACTTTGAGGCATGCTCCCTCTTTTCAGGGCGTCCCGAAATACAGTAAGTAACTTTGGTGCTAATATGTCTGAAAACTCCTTGTAAAAATCTGCCGGAAAACCGTCGTCCCCAGGGGATTTCCCAGAACTCAGTCTCTTTATAGCTCGTTGGACCTCCTCCAATGAGATATCTCCCCCAATCACCCTTTGTGTTTCCTCAGACAGAGTCGGTAAGTGTACCTGAGACAAAAAATTATCTATGTTCGTCCGGTCTGTGGTACATTGTGATGTATACAACTTTTGGTAAAATGCTGTAAACACTTCATTAATCTCCACCTTGTCTGATACTAAGACCCCATTCTCATTCTCTACTGCAGTTATTAATGTACGATCATATTGTTGTTTTACCCTATGGGCCAAGAATCTCCCCGCTGCCTCCCCCTGCTCATAGTACTTCTGTCTGCATCGAAACAGTGCAAATTCTGCCTTCTTCTGTAGTATAGTGTCCAGTTCAAACTTAAGTTTGTTTAACTGCAAAAATACCACAGCATTTGGCTGGGATGCATTCACTCTTTCCAGACCTTTAATTTTTCCCTCTAATTCATCTACACGTCTAATAGCTTGTTTTTTCAAATAAGAGCAGTGTTGTATCAGACGACCCCTCAAAAAGGCTTTAAATGCATCCCACTCTACACTATGGTTAGAAGTTGACCCTTCATTAAATTCCCAATATTCTAGAATTTCCTTTTTAATAAAGTCACGGGACTTCTCATTTTGGAGTAGAGAGGTATTGAGCCTCCATCGGGTTCTAGGGGTTTCAGATATAGGCCTAAAACTTAACACTGCTTCTACCGGTGCGTGATCAGACAACACAATATTACCAATTGATGCATTCACGGTCATGCCCACTAATTGTTTCGATATTAAAAAATAATCTATCCTTGAGTATGTGGCATGTGGGTTAGAGTAAAAAGTATACTCCCTATCTTGGGGGTGTAATAGCCTCCAGATGTCGACTAAGCCCAGTTCCTCCTCCAACGTATCAATTGCTAATTGGGATTTCTGAACCTGTTTTGTATTCGTGATATTTGACTTGTCCAATGCTGGGTTTCTTACCTGATTAAAATCCCCCCCAATTATTACATATGAATTCCCCATTTTTGTCACAATGTTACAAATGTCAGTGAAAAAGACTGGGCAATCTATATTAGGGGCATAAATATTAACAAGGGAGCACCTAATACCACAAAGGTCTACATCTATCGCCACCCACCTGCCTTCCCTGTCCGTGAGTTGATTGTGTATAATAATATTGAGATTCCTGCGGATCAGAATGCTAACGCCCCGCTGTCTGGATGAATAGGCACTAAAGAATGTTTTACCAACCCAGTCTCTTCGTAATTTAGTAGACTCTTCGTTATCTAAATGAGTCTCCTGTAGGAAGCAGATATCTGCCCTCTTCTGTTTTAGATACAAAAGAAGCTTCTTCCTTTTTATAGCAAGATTTGCCCCCTTTATATTCCATGATATCACTTTAATCATGTCTGCCATTATTCTTCATTTTTTCTGATTTGTCCCTGGTCCTTTCTGGTCTGATCTCAAAGTGTTCGTGACTAAGCGTGCAACCATGCTTTGCACCCCGCCGCAGATGCCTCCCCGTGCTGTAAATGTACCTACATGAAACCCAGACAAAAAAAAAAAAAAAAAAAAAAAAAAAAAAAAAAAAACACAAATACACAAATGTAGTAGCCATCGAGGAACAGGACGGCTCTCCACAACCTTCACTCTCAAACGAAACAACAAAATAGTACGTCCGTGAAACTCAAAGTCCCTGGTCAGTTGGCCGCCCCCCCCCCCCCCCCCCAACATCATCAACTGTATCTCTTCCTCTGTAACCGAGTCTAAAAGTGAATGCAGAAACTACTGAGATATAGCCACCATCTTCTGTCCTTTAACTTTACCTAGACCTTTATAGAGGAGCCCATTTCTTAACTTAGAACAAGATTCAAAATAACATCATGCATGGGCAATTAATTAAATTCAAAATCAGAAAGGTCATCTAAATTGTAATTTTCTGCAGATGAGTATCACCACAGTAGGAGCATTTTTGCATTACCGGCTTATAAGGGTCACCCTTCGTCCCTTTAATATATACTATAGTCCTCACTGTTTATCAGTACGCTTACATCATAACCCAGAACTTAGACTCAAAGTGCAGTGTCACCATAACCTACTTCAGAATAACATTATCCAAGCATTAAGCAGCAGTATTCAACTAAGACCCTCGTCTAAAATAAACAAACGTGAGGTGTAATTTTAAGGTGCTGCAGCTCCTGCAAACAATGAGGGCTTAATCACTCTGACTGACCACCTTACTGTTTCAGTTCTACTTGCCCGTAATGTCCGTCAGTCCAGCCTGGATAGGCTATCCGCTGGTGGCTTGTAAAATCAAAGATAACCCACCAAAGAGTTCAGTCCGTTGGTCATTAATGATCATCTCCAAAATACGCTGGAACTTTCATTAGGCCCTCGTAGAAATAAAATCTGCCGCCTCCTCTGGCGAAGCAAATGTGTGTCGTACGTTTTCGACCACAACTCTCAGCATGGCCGGGTATGCCATGGTGTACCGCAGCCCCTTCTCCTGTAGCCGTCTTTTCACCCCATCAAACTTCTTGCGCCTCTGAATAACATCCTGCGAGAGATCCTGGAAGAAAGATATGCGTTTGCCTTGCCACTCCACTCGTTCCTTCTCCCTAGCTGCCCGCAGCACTGCCTCCCGGTCTCCGAACCTTAAGAAACGCACCAGGAGGTGTCGGTCTCCGCCGCCCCGCCGACCGGCCCTGTGGGCGCGCTCGATTTCCAAATCCCGGGCCGTCCCGACATCTAATGCTTCGGTAAGAAGCTTCTGCACAAACCCCTGCATGTCTCGTCCTTCGGCTCCTTCTGTAACTCCCACGATACGGACGTTGTTACGGCGGCCGGCATCCTCGAGGTACGTAACCTTCTCCTGGAGCTGCGTAATGGACTTTACAGCCACGTCCAGCGTCACTCCTCGGGTTTGGCCTTGATCTTCCAGGGTTGAAATCCGGGCCTCGGCCTCGGTCATCCGGGCCCCTAGTTTTTCTACTGCAGTCTGAACAGCATCCATACCCGTTTTCAGTCCACTCATGTCCGACGCGATCCCCTGCAGCAACGTTTTAATGCTCGCTAATTCCGCCGTTGTATCTGTCTGAATTTCCGATGCTGGGGCAGCCGCCATGTTTCCTTCCATTTCGTCGTTAGCCGCTCGCTTGCCTAGGCTCCTCAAACCGTACTGTGTGATGCTTTTCTGGACTGACTGCATTCTACTCCGTAATCACAATCCTTCCCAAGCCTATTTTTATATATTGAATGGTAAAATAAGTATTTTAAGGTGGGTAAGGGAGGGGCGGCCCCGCAGAGCTCTCCTCTATGCAGCCATCTTGGGTGTTCGCTCCCCGGAAGTCCCAGATGAATCTTTTTTAAAGTCCGTCTGCTATTACGAATGTTTGAGTCTGAACTCGGACTTGTCTAGGACTTGACCATTGGTCTTGCCAAATATTCTAGTTGGTGTTGAACGAGTCCAGAACTTTCTCCTTAAAACAACACCATTGAAGTGTGCTTATTCACAAAACAGGTATTAGTTTACTTCAAAATCTATCTAGATAGGGCACTGACATTGGTCCCCTATACTCCTGGTTGCATCATATGAGCCTGTATTAGTATTATTATTATCAGGGGCCGAGCAGCTGTGGTATTATTTCTTCTTCTTCTTTTTCTTCCTAAGAAAACCATGTTCCCATGCACAAAACTCACCAAACTTTGCACATAAGTCCAGGCCTATGCTAAACTCAATCAGTGCAATTTGTGTGCTAAGTGTCCTGATGGTGGCGCTACAACAGCCAT
Source organism: Etheostoma spectabile (assembly GCF_008692095.1). Lineage (NCBI taxonomy): Eukaryota > Metazoa > Chordata > Actinopteri > Perciformes > Percidae > Etheostoma > Etheostoma spectabile. The sequence goes on along the minus strand of NW_022602927.1, from coordinate 10,563 downwards.
CTAAAATTCTAAACTTTACAGTCCATCACTCTCTTCTTAACCTATTTCCTCCCACATGTTGCTTTCATTTGACACCAAATTTGAGCAACTCTATCTCCTAACTATCGTCCACAAATTCACCTTTCAGATTTTTTATTCATCAAAAACTAAACATTTTACTGCTTACAGTACTATGAACTAATGATGCAATTTCTTTCAAAATAAATATTTGATGTTCCTGGAAAAAACACCCAAAGATCATTGTAGATTTGATTTGCAAAATTTCAGAATTTTATCTAAAAAAAGTTGTTTAAAAAGAAAATCTACGCACTGCAGTCAATGCAACATACAGCATCTTAAACATCAGTTTGCCATTTATTGATCTATTTTAAAATTCTGCATTTTCACGCGAGCCTGCCCTTTTCTACTCGGTGTTCAATGCCACTTGTGACATCACCCAGATGATAGCTCCCTGAGACCTGAACCTGCAAACGGCCTCAAAGGGTCTGACTCTGGGCACCTGGTTTTGGAAGATGATCTTACATGTATCTAATCAGGCATTGTGCTGCATCATGCAACAGCCCTGCATATTTTAAATGTGTGTCTGCATTGACACACCTGATTCTGATTAACAATCAGTCCAGTTCCTGTTAAGCAAAGCCATGTTACTGAGGCAACCCAGGCTGACCCAATGAAATACAGCCAAAAGGTAGAGGAGTCATCACCTGGACAACAGCTCCCTGAGATCAGTGTTGGCCTTTGGCCGAAGATTACGACTTCAAACTGTCACAATGTCGCAGCTTATACATAATCAGCCGTTGGGTTTGGGGCACCGTCCCTGCATGTTCTAGATGTTTCTGAGCATCAGCACACCTGTCTGAAATGATCAGCTCATTAGTTTGTGTCCTAGGTAAATGTGCCACTGTGTACTCTGGCACACAAAATCAAAGATATTTTAATTAAGAAGACTTAAATAATTAACTGTTTGAATGGTTATGATTATAGATCACGTATTAATAATTTAGACCTCTTCCTGCGCATAGTTTGAACTATTTTACTTAACTATCTTACACGTGTTTGCTGTTTCCTTTCCCTCTTTTAGCTTGATTTGTGCAAGTAAGCTACACAACAGGCCAACTGGTTCAGTATTGATGTTACTCTTTCATCTTGATCTTTAGTTTTCGTAGTGGGTTTTGGAGTGTCACTTGGATCCATTCCCACTTGTTAAAGATTCTGCCTTCATCATGTCTTAAGCTACTATTGTGCTTTCATCCTTCTGGTGTATGTTATGTGTACCCACATCCATCTTATCACAGTAGTTCTAAATAGACTACATTTTTGGTCCTTTTGATAAAGTGAAAAAAACAGTTTCCATGGTAGCAGTCAGTAAGAGTGTCTTGCTCTTACATTTACTTTTGGGTGAACTATATTTCTCAGTTCTGGGATGAGTGTGATTGGCCACATTTGATATACCTTACGTACCTGAGGAAATTTCTAATAAATCCCTTGATGATTAGTGGACGAGCAGTGAAGCTTTTTTTGATTTTGGCCACAGACACAATGTCACTGAGCACTTTGTACTGTGGATTCTTCAAGACATGTGATAAAAAATGTGAACCTTTTGTATTTTTCAGGGACACCTTTGACACCTGTCCATAGCCTAATTTAGTTCCTGCAGTGTTGTTACACTGTACTTGCTTTTGGATCATTACAAAAAATAATACAAAGTGATTATCTTAAAATAAAAGATATAGTATCTCTTGCATTGCATACATTATGAACAGGTATTTAAGTGGTCTTGAAGAGGATTCTATTGTTCTGTCTCTCATTTGGACTGGGTCTTGACTAATCCTGGTCTTGGACTTGACAAAGGACTACACCACTATTCATCTTATCATCACAACTGCTTTCCTTCATTTCTAGCCTGCAAAATACAAGTCAACAGCTCCATCTTCTGGCGAGTCAGCAGAGTATTTTATGAATTAGTGGTGACCCGGATTGTCAGTCCAGATTACATCACATAGTGTAAAACATCAATAAAAAGACAAGACATCACATTATGAATAAGTCTAATTTATTATTGTATCTCATGCTACCTACAGTGGGGTTTGAAAGTTTGGGCACCCCAGGTAAAAAGTTATATTAATGTGCATAAAGAAGCCAAGAGGGATCAAATGACAGATTAGACCTTCGTATAATATGTCACAAAAAGTTAGATTTTACTCTAGATAATCTTTTTAAACATAATGTTGTTTAAATTCTTTCCAAAAGAACATCATAGTGCTTCATCTATTTGTGTCACAGAATCAAGAAATGTTATACACGGTCAAGTATAAATGGCACTTTGGCAAACCTGTGTTCCTTTTCTCTACTAGACAGGAAAGTGGGGCTGTTTAGGGACATTTTTTCTCTGTGCTCTGACCGAACAGAGACATAAATGCAAAGATTTAGGAGCTCTTTTGTTGTGTTGGGATGAAATGTTCCCTAAGTGTCATACATGTGTGAATTTAAAGCTTGCATTAAACCAGGTGATTACCTAGAAACAGTATATGGTGCTTATGACTCTTTCTTTAAATGCAGCAGCATCAGAGAGACACAATACACAACAAGATAAAGCTGAAGAACAGACCTGTCAGTTGTTGATCATACACAATTTAAACTTAAAGAAAGGAAAGTATATCTTCAATTTCTCTATTTTCATTGTCATTCCTTTAATACTTAGTCCCTCCATAGCCTCTACAACATGTTGGTCTCACGAGAGCCAGGCTGCAGTATCTGAAGAGTAACAATGAGTTTAACTGCTTTTCTAAACCAGGGGTAAAACAAGGCATAGATCATAGGGTTTAGACCAGAGTTTAAAAAGTAAAAGATTGGGACAATAAAGGATGCATACAAAGCATTGACCAAGCTGTCACCTGCAAGAGAAACAGAGTAATATGGACAGAAACATATTAGGTACACAACTACCAGAACACCAAGAGTCCTGGCTGCTTTCAGCTCTGATTTCTTTGCCTTTGGAGTCACTGACAGCTGGAGTGTGACAGCTGTAATGTGAGAGCGCATGGCACGAGCCTGAGACACAGCCACGGCAATACTCTCAGATACAGAGCCACAATGATAGTAACTGGAACAATAAAGGACAAAACCATGTCTACAGCTTTTATGACATAGTCGATGACCAACACACATTCTCCGTAGCAGGAATTATACCTCCTTGGTTGAGTCAGGTCATCCTTCACCAAGAGAAAGCTGTAGGAAGCAGAATAGAGCCAACACAGAAACACACTGAGTTTAACTCTGTTCACAGTGATTCTGGTGTTGTAATGCAAAGGGTCACAAATAGCCACATAACGGTCAACTGATATGAGCACCATGTCACCTAATGAGGATGTGGCAATGATGCTTGAAAGATAATTATAAAGAAAACACACAAAGTCACCAAGAAACCAGCAGGATGTTTTTTTGAGGATTTCTCCCGGCATCAGCACGAGGCCCACTAGAAGGTCTGAGACAGCCAGAGAGAGGAGGAGGATGTTGGTGGGGGTGTGGAGCTGCCTGCAGGGAAAGAGAAAAGTATCACTAAACCAACAACGCTGACAGAACAACCCTAACCAGTTCTCAAAATTAAAAATATAAAATCAACATTAGTTTAAATATTATCCAATCCTCCACATCAGTAAGAGTAGACAGTTAAAATGACTTGGTTGAGATCACGGTGGACAGAAAGCAATGATTAATATCAGTAAGAGAGAGGACATGAGCAACGGTTTCTGGCATCAAAGTCAGACATTTGGAGCAACATTATTCAGAATTAGCTCAAAGACAATTCTTCTAAATATACAACAGCTGTCCACATTTTAAAATCCTGTAGAGAGAAGCAAAGCAGTTAATACCTGCCTGAAGTGGGAGACTGAGATGATTATGAGCAGGTTAAGAGTTACAGTGGTCAGAGAGAGGGAGTACCACACAATGTAAATGAGCAGTGTTTGGGGCCAAGGAGACGAGGGCTTCGTGCAGGAGGTGTTTTGGAACTGTGGAAAGCAGAGCTCGGCTCCGTCCTCAACCTCCATCTGCAGAAGTCTGCAGACAGCTGCAGCTCTGGCAGCTTTCTGAACAAACCTGAGTCATGTAACTGATTTATCTCTCTCTCATTCTCTTCATCCCCTCCTCTTTCTCAGTCCCTGTTTGACTCTGATCCCCTCCTCCCTGACTCTGCACATCCCACCATCATCTTCGCTCTCTCTGTAACCCTGCCTTTTTTCACTGTTTCTCTTCTGTCATTTTCTACCCTTGTTTTCTTTCCTTTGTCCTATTATTAAAATCTTTTCAAGTTCATGAAACAGTAGTTTTGCATTTCCAGCTCTGTTTCTACAGCCATGTGGAGTAAGATCTGGCTACACCACAGCTGCATTCTGGGATAGGAGAAAACAACACTCTGGGTTGTTTGCATTTCTTTAACTCAATCACAATTAACTCAGGAGACACTAAGATCTGGATGTAGAGACGGTGGCTCTGCTAAATAGTCTCGAGTAGGACCTTGGTTTGGTGAAACATTTGCATCTGGCAAATAAAAACGTAAGAAACCATAATAAATCAAGTTAAATTACACAATACAGTAACGTGAGTTATTTAAATTTGCTGGACACATGGTTAAACATCATTTGGTCTTACCAGAGTACCGCCATGTTTACTTTTCCATAGCAATCTCACCGATAGGCCCAGAAAACTCGTCTGGATGACTCGAATCAGCCAGTTGGAGACCAACAATGTTTCCTCTCTAGCACTTAGCTGAGTGAAGCAGCAGTGAAACAATTCACGACGGTGGATAAACTGTGTCGTTCTCCCCAGCTGACCAAGTACGGTGACTTCTGTCTTCAAAATACCAAGATAGTGTTGGCCTAAAGGCAAACTGGTAGCTTCAAAACAGCAGTCAAACCAAAGGGTGAATTCACTGACGCTCTGTCCACTATATCAGCCAATCAGTGTCTGTTGCAGAGCTACTTGCAGCTAAGGACATGGTATAGGTGTGTGTGCTGGGCCAGGTATCTTGCTTTCCCCAGGTGCTCAATCGTGTCATCACTATGTGGCGTTGGATAGCAATCAAACTTTGACACTGAGTTCAGGTATCGGAAATTAACACAAAACCGTATTGTGGCATCCTTTTTTGGAACCAACACCACTGGATCACTTTTGGAGCGCTCAATGATCCCCAGAGAACATCAGGTCCACTTCTTTTTTCAAGGACACCAAGAGGCGCTCTGTGATCCTGTAACTCATTCGTTTAACTGGAGCCTCCTCTTTTAACACAATATCATGCTCCACCATATTTGTGCAACCTGGGTACTCTTGAAATATTTGACACTTCCATGAAGCTTTCACCTGATTTTATTCATCAGCTGGTAGATGGTCCAGGTCAGGTTCTGCTGGGGCTGCTGAGGGCAGATACTGGTCATCTACCACCTCCTCCTCCTCTACAGCTCTGATCTGTAATACCTCTGCCTTCCTAATCCTTTAACTCCTTTAGGATGTTCACATGCAGCACCCTGCTGGAACGTGGTCGGCTTGCAGTAGAAACTTGGTAGGTGGTGGGTCCAAGTTGCTTCTCCACCTCAAAGGGTCCCTGCCATTTTGCCAGCAGTTCGCTGTCACTGGTAGGCAGCATGACTAGGACTTTCTGACCTGGAACAAAGGTCCTCTGCCGTGCCGACTTATCATCCATTCTTTCTGGTACCACTGGGCCTCCGCCATGTAATGCTGGGCAAGTTCTGCCATCTTCTGTAGCCTGTCTCTTATCTAAACAACTTAGAAGATGATGTTAACACCCCCTCCTTCTGCTGGTCCCCTTCCCAGGCCTCCCTAAGCAAGGTCAGTGGTCCCCTTACCTCATGACCATACAAACAGTTAAAATGCAGAAAACCCAGTAGAGGCCTGGGGTACTTCCCGGTATGCAAAAAGGAGGTAGGGTAGCTATGATCCCAATCAGAACCAGTGTCATTGATGAACTTATGGAGAATTTGCTTGAGCATCTGATTGAACCCTTCTGTCAGTCCGTCTGTGTGTGGGTGGTAGGGGGTTGTTTGCACACTCTTGATGCTAAGCACTCGGTAAACCTGTTTCAGAAGCGTGGACATAAAGTCCTTTGCCTTGGTCAGTTAAAATCTCACGAGCGAAATCAACTCTAGAGATGAACTGGACCAAGGAGAATGCTACAATCTTTGCTTTGACAGATTTCAGTGGAAAAACCTCTGGGTATCTAGTAGAGTAATCTGTGATCACTAACATGTAGCAGTTTTACTTTTTACTTTTTTCAACTGGACCAACAATATCCATACTAAGACGCTCAAAGGGAGTGCTAACAATGGGGAAGGTTTGAAGGGGAGCTCTACACGGTTCTGTACTTGAAGTCTTCTGGTAATGAGGGCAAGTCCTACAAAATTGAGCAACATCTACCTGCAAACCAGGCCAGTAAAAGTACCATCTAACACGAGCCAGGGTCTTGTGCTTCCCTAGGTGGCCAGCCCAGGGAACAGAGTGACCCAAGAGAAGTACAGTGTCTCGGGCCACCTTGGGAACCACTAGCTGCTTAGCTGGTCCATGTTGATGATAGAGAATACTATTCTGCAGGAAGACTCCTCCCCGGCACTGTACTCAAACTCACTCCCCACCTCTCTCTCTTTAGCACTGCCCTGTAAATTCACTTGGCTGGAGTCATCCGGTTGCACCTGAACAATGTCTGAAGGTATCTTAAACCTAGTGGCAAGTCTGAAGTTACTGCAACTGGGAATTTATGACAGTGTGCTGGAAATTCTCCTTCCTTATTTGCCTGTGTGACTTCCACGGCTTCTCTGGTTGAGTGTCCAGATCTGCATCATAAAAAGGCATGGCACTGAGGGTAACAGAGGGCTCATCTACCAGCTTGGCCTGGGCTCTGGTTATGGCAACACTGCAACTTTGAGGTTGGTTCAACAAATCAAATATGACTGGCAGGTCACACTACCCAGCACTACTGGGAAAGGAAGGTTGTCAGCAACTCCAATGTTCAATAGGTAGGGTTGTCCTTCAATGTAAACATCAGCAGTGGGGTAAGGTTTCTTATCGCCCTGTACACATCAGATGGGAATGGTTTCAAGGGTGCACACAACATTAGTTGGACCAAACTGCCTGTGCACCAGGGTCTGATCACTGCCAGACTCAATTAGGGCCTTCAGAGCTTTACCATTAACTTTGACAGTTGTCATCTTCATGGATTTATTGCTATACCATTTATGGTCATTTTTTCATGGCACAACACACATCTGAGTGATCTTAGCAGGGTTCCTTGGGCATATTGGCTTTGTGTGACCCTCTTGGCCGCACAGGTAGCAAATAGGTACTTTACTAGACCTTTGTGTATTTGTTGGCTGGTTCTCCTCAGGGGAGCCTTCCCCACAACTGGTGTTGCCCTCTTATGGTATTGAGAGGGTGTGGGCGGGTGTCTTTTGTAGCCTTCCAGGTGGAGTAGCTCCATGGGTATACTTTCCTTCTTGCAGCCATAAAACACATCAGCCAATGACGCAGCCTCTGCAGCCGTTCGTGTTCCCTAATCCATACCTGCAGCTCAGGAGATAGCATCCGCAATACTGCTCCAAGATTATAATTTCACCAACAGTTTAACAGTTTTACCTTTCGGTTGGATCCACTTCCCACAAAGCTCCTTCAGTCTTACATACAGCTCCTTCAGTCTTACATACAGCTCCTTCAGTCTAACATACAGCTCCTTTGGACTTTCACCAGGATAAATATCTGTTAATCGGAATTTCTGCCTGTAGGTCTAGGGTTAATGTTATATTTCTTTAGAAGGGCATCTTTACACAGTCATAATCATGATAATCATCTAAGTCCTTATTCACATAGGCCCCTCTGGCCTTGCCAGTAGGCAATGGAATAAGGCGCAAAACCCAGTCAGACCTAGGCACCGACATCTGCTGCAATCCTCTAGTGTCTTCTAATAGTTATAAGGAAGTGTTTAATTTCATCATGCTCTTTTAATTTCTCTAATCTGGGTTCTGAGGGAAATTGAAACTAACCTGATGAGGAAGGGGATGGAACACACTCTTGTGCCAGTTCTGTTTAGACTTTGGGCTCACGTTCATCTGAGTCCAGAGCTGTTGATTGTGTCTCCGGAATTGGGAAGAGTTACCACCATGAGTTGTTGTTGCCATGTGTGGCTGCTAGTGCTGCATCACACGGTCCGTCCACCGGCGTGTGTGCCTTTATTTCCCAATGTTGCGTCCCCACAGAGACCAAGCATAGTGTCCCGCCATGTGGCGATCCGGTTCCGACGGTGTGAGGCATTTCTTGTCGTTGTGTCCCCTAGAGACCGTGGTCGTGCCCCGGCAGCAGTTGTTCATTACGTGGTGACCACCACTAAATACAATAACTTTCTGCCTTCTCTGCTGCTTGTATTATTTTGCCATACAGTAAATTAAAAAGCAAACTTAACAAAACGTCCCCAGTGAAAGGGAAAATTCCAGCACCCTGAAGATCCAAGATCATAGTTTCGAGTGCCCAAGTTGAATTGGATTGAACTCTGGTGGAAGCAAATGTCAAATTGCACCTGGAATATAGTAAGCTTCCTTTTGTGTGAGGTCAGTTTCTATTTGTATTCATGTGGGTAATCTGATGCAAAGCTTTTTCTCATCACACAATCATATCTAACTTAATATGGGGACAGTCCACTGCCGACCAGCCCAGGTGAAAGTTGCCGGTATTTTTTCACCAGGCGCGTCTGCGCAGCATTAGGAAACCGCCGCGAGCCACACAAGCAATCACAGCCATTCAAGTCGATGTTGATGTTCACAGGGCGTCCCAGGGAATCGGCTCTCCGCTCCGATAAAGATACGCCCCAGGTATTTTTTCAAGCAAGCACAAGCCGGTTGCACAACCACGAAGGAGAGAGAAACCGCGAGAGTATCCAGTCAGTTTACCTAAACATCCCCAATATCCTTTAAGTCTCCTCCAAAACGCCATGGACAATGAGAGCTTCTTCATGGAGAGAGGTTCATCTCGGCCTTTATTCACCAAGTCAGTAAGGAGAGAGAAGGCATGCCAGACACTTGCTACAGGTCAAGTTAAACCCCAGACTTCTGTATTGAGGAATAAACCTTGGGGTCCCACTAATTCATTTTCAAACAACACATGGTCCCCAGTTCCTTAGGAAAAGTCCTGTGATGATTCAGTTGTTAGTTTGACCCATCCAACACCAACCTGCCATCTTTTTCAGAATTTGATTCTCTAATACTTCGTGAACTTACTTCCTGCACCTTCGGATGCGCTCCGGCAGCTCTACAACCCTAACTCTCTTTACCTGCTAACTCCTGTACGATATTCACCAGCTATCTCTAACTTCATCTATTTGCTGCTGAGTTTTTAGAGAGTACTAAAAGACACTGATTGATACTGGGAGAGTGAATAAAACATGAATGTTTTTGGGCCTTAAAAAACAGATATGAATCTCTCTAGATATGAAAGGAGCTGCAGAGTTGGGAGATAATTCTTTGTGAATCCCCTCTCACATTAAACATGCTAATTAAATACCTTTTTGTTAAAGATCTAGACAATTTTGATAAATTAAAAAACTGTACTCATGTCAGACACAATGTCAACTGAAAAAACTGTCCTGTTCAGTAATGATTACATCACATGTTGAGGGGTTCATGCTTGTTTGTCTTCACACCTCTGATTGCAGACACCTCATGGGTTGAGATGTCATCAGGTGTGAACACAACTTCCTGTCCAGAGGGGTTCAGCGCAACCGCCTTTATGAGCCACTAATGGGCTGTAAACGTTAACAGAGAGGCAGATTAAATTCTCCCCGGGACCTGCCTGTTGTGTGTCTGATGATGCCCACTATACAACAAGGTAAATGGCCATTTAGCCCATCAAACACTGATCTATAGGGAGATGAGCTGTTGTCGCCAACTGTCCCGTTAACGTCCTTTACTTTTTTTTTTTACTGATCCTCACTCTTTTTGTTGTTTGATTGTTTTATCCGGCCTCTTTTCCCAAATAATGTGCCCCCACCTTTTTTACTCAATTCTAGGAAATGACAGACTTGGTTAGTGTAAAAGGCAAAGTAAGTGGCAAAAAAACAACTGAATTACTCAATTCTCAATGGCCGAGCATTGCCATTAGTCGCCAGGTGCACGCCTGGCTGCATCATATGAGGAGCCATCATTCATTTTCATTTTCAAACAAACAAACTACTATTTATTTTATTTTTTTTATTTTATTTTTTGTGACGTTACTGGCCACCCTTCATTCTAATCCCAACCGGTCGTCACACACCGCTACCAAAGCCTGGGTCTGTCCGAGGTTTTTCTGCCTAAAAGGGAGTTTTTCCTCGCCACTGTCGGGCACTGTTGCTTGCTCTGTAGGAAACTACTAGAATTGTTGGGGTCCTTGTAAATTCTGGAGTGTGGTCTAGACCTGCTCTAATCTGTAAAGTGTCTTGAGATAACGCTTGTTATGAATTGATACTATAAATAAAATTTAACTGAATTGAATTAAGGCCAACAGACACATGCTGCTGAGTCCTCTGTAGTA
>NW_022602926.1:0-106828 GCF_008692095.1 Etheostoma spectabile | reverse complement strand
TTTTGGAGGAGGGGTGTATCAATCTCGTAAAAAAGAACACACTGATGAATGAAATCATGATATGATCAAAGAACAAATGATGAACATATAGATTTTATTAAAAGCATTTAGAAACATTAGACTATAGGATGATTGTTTATAGAAACATTGTTTTCCACATTTTAAAATATATCAATATGATTTAAAATATAAAGGACATAATAGTGACCAATAACAGTTGATTATTTTGAGATGGACATATCATGAAGTTTTTAGTCAAACAGTTCAAAAGTGGATAACCAGAGATGAAATCAGATGAATGTTTTTGTGTTTGAGTCTCAGATCTGCTTCACACAGTGCAGAGTGTGTGTGATGGTGAACAGACTGACCTTTGATTTCAGCAGCTGGTCTTCAGTCAGTGTTTCTGTCCACAGGAGGAGACTCTCAGTCCTGCAGAGGACACAGAGACACTGAGGAACCAGGCCAGAACCCAAACCCAGGATAGAGAGGCTGAGTGAATGTGGTGTTGAAGGTGTGGAGGTGGATCAGTGAGTCAGAGGAGACTGTGTAGAAGGACAGAGAGCCAGCAGGAACGTCCACATACACTGCTACTCTGTTAGAGACAGAGCAGGACGTGAGGACTGTTCTTCCGTTATTGTGACAGACGGAGTGAACGATCTTTACAGAGCAGAACAGACTCCAGGAATGATCATTATATCCAAACACACAGTCTCTACTGTCTCCTTTCCTTCTGATTCCTCTGTAACTCACTGATATATCACCTCTCCTCTCCTCTCGACCTCCCGTAACAGCGACCAGTCAGACCCATCTCTACACAGCAGCTGAGGCAGATGTCAAATCTGTCCTGATGATCAGGATATGACTGATCCTCCATCACTTTTGTCACCTTCCTGTTGTTGTCAACAGTTTGAGTCTCTGTGTACTGAGTTTCATCAGATGATGGAGTTCTACTATCTGTCCACTAGATGGAGCTAACTGACCATCTAATGAGCTGAAGATCAGCAGCTTGTACAGCAGCAGGTATTTCTCCAAGGGGCCTCTGTGTCACATATTACTTTGATACTTTAAGTACATTTAGCTGTTAATATTTACTACCTTAATAAATATTTTTACCCTACTTGTTTTTGTCTGACATGTACCTTTACATAAACCTCTCCCTCCCTCTTGGTTGAGGAGAATATCTCCAAATTAAAACAATAAAAGCATCTTTCTCCTGACTGCAGCTCGCAAATCAACGCAGCGAAAGCAGCGGCGTTAGAAATTAATTTAATATCTACTCATATTGTCGACTGGTCTCTGGGAGCACAGGCGGCGTCCCACCTGTGTGACCTCATGTTGCAGTGATTGTGGGATACGCTTCTGCTGAAGCTGCACTTTATATTCCAGCTGAAAGAAATAACGGGATGCATGGGATTACCCTAGACTGTATATATATTGATTATATACCCTTTCGGTTTACATGTCCCTGACTCTGCTGAATTATTTTAGGCCCGGTGGGGACAAAATGTGCCCCCCCCCCTAAAGTGATCAATGAAGCTTTACCAATAGACCATATATTATAATCCTCCAATAGAATTTTTAACTCTACTGGCCGGCTCCATTGCACGCGTAACGTAAGAGGAGCTGATGTTCAACACTACGCTTCACCAGAAATCACCAAACTGGCGACAGCGCCAGAGAGCAGCGGGGTTCGTATTAGAGGGTTGTCGCTCCTATCCCATCCTGAGCTTCGGTGCTGCCGGGTAGACCTGACCGGACTCCAGACCACCCAAAGATAGAGATCTATTACTGGGTTTACAGCTGAGTTAACCACACAGGCCTATTACAGCCAGAACTTAACTATCTGCTCTACAAGCGACAACACGACAGTCTGTATGTTTTTTACGAGGTGTGTGCGGCCCTTTCACACAGAAATGGATCCTAAAGTGTCTGTATTTCTTTTACATTAAACTACCCGATATACAGGAAACGACTTCATGACTGTCAGTGAAGGGATCTGCAGTTTGGGTTTTGAGAGTTTGTGTTTTTATTTCTGTTTCCCTCCCCTGCGTCCTCTGACAACAGCTGACAGTACAGTCCCTGACAAAAGTCTTGTCGCTATCTATTTTGTAGAAACACCTGCTATTAACCTTACTTTAATTATCTCTGGTGTAAGAAATAGCTCATATGAAAAGCTAAAACCCTCTCAAATGATGTTCATTGCACTAAAATAAATTAGTTTCACTGAAAAAAATTATAATTTAAACAAGACAGAAAGGTCAAATTTGGCAAGACCAAAGTCTTGTGTGCGCCTATACAGATTGAACAAATTTACTGCAAATACTAAAATATGTCAGCAAATTAAATAGTGGTGCTGTGAGATTCAAATTCAAATGTAATATCTTGTACGACATCCATGAGCTTGAAGGACTGGACCCATGCGGTTGGCAAGGATTCATACAATGTGTTGATGAAGTCATCAGGAATAGCTAGGAAAGCAGTCTTGCATGCCTCCCAGAGTTCATCAATATTCTTTGGTTTGGTCTTCCATGCTTCCTCTTTTCATCCTACCCCCCATATGCTTAATGATGTCCATGTCTGGTGACTGGGCCGGCCAATCCTGGAGCATCTTGATCTTCTTCGCTTTGAGGAACTTTGAAGTGGAGATGGAAGTATGCGATGGAGCACCATCCTGCCGAGAATTGGCCTCTTTTATGGTTGGGATATATGGTAGCTAAGATTTTTTCTTGGTATTTGAGACTATTGATGTTGCCTTCCACCCTGCAGATCTCTCGCACCCCTCCATACTGGATGTAACTCCAGACCATGATTTGTCCGCCACCAAACTTCACTGTTTTCTGGGTGAATCTTGGATCCATGCGGGCTCCAGTAGGTCTCCTGCAATATTTGCGGCAACTGTGGTGTAATTCAACAGAAGATTCATCTGAAAAATCCACTTTCTTCCACTTTTCCAGCATCCATCCTTTTAGCAGGCTGTGGGCCTCGGCAAATGCCATACGGTTTTTCAGTTGTCTTTTGTTTAGTGCTGGCTTTTGGGCACTGATTCGACCATGGAGGCCCTTTTGAGACAGAATCCGACAAACTGTTCAGGTTGACACATTACATTGACTGTCAACTGTATGCATAATTGCACTTTCTTAACTCAAATTTTGCTGCTCTTATTTTCCTCATTGTACATATCTTCTTATTTTTACTTTTTATATTGTTTACTTGAATGTTATGTTTGTCTGTGGACCAAATTGGTTAAAATGTCTTGTTATCACCGTGGGATAGAGGGAAACGCAATTTGGTCTTTGATTTCTTTTTATGTTTTGACATGTGAAGAAATTGACAATAAAGCTGACTTTGACTTTTGACACAGGGACTTCAGGGGACCAGGTCTGGTGGAGCTCTGCTGCAGTGGAAAATGAGCTGGCCTTGGATTTTCGAGCCAACAAACGGTCCTCTCGAGCAGTTGTCTTGCGGGGTCTGCCTGACCTGGGCTTGTCAGAAACATCTCCAGTGTCTTCAAATGTTTTTTTATTCTCTGTACTTGACGCTGAGACACATTGAAGGTCTCTGCCACATAAGCAGTGGATCTGGTCTTCAGCCTCTTGATAATCTAAACTTTAGTCTCAGGCTGAATCTTAGGCATGTTTGCAGAGGTCTAGTTGCAGTTGATGTGAAGGTCTAGTGTACTGGGGTTGTTTTATACACACCTGAGACCTGATTGATCCATTATTTGTCACAGGTGAAGCTCATATGACAAGGCGACAACACTTATGTCTTGCAATAATGACTTTAAATGGGCTTTACCAAGCTGTGAATATTAGAATACTTTTGGACAGTTTCGTTTTGCACTGAAACATTATTACAAAAGCTGTTGGGATTAAATGGCCACTTTTCTTGTAATATAAATCTTGATTAGAAATATATTTCAGCGGCACGTCAGGTCAATTTGTACACAAGCGACAAGACTTTAGTCAGGGACTGTAGACTAGCTGCTAGTCTGGGCTGTGGACATTAGCTGCAGAAGCTAGCTGCTTGTTGGGTGATTTGCATTAAACTGTTTATGTTTTGTGAAGAAAAGAAGGATGGCCCAGACTAACCATGTTTGGTACTTTCCCTTTCAAAACGACTGACTGAATATGTTTTATGGGATGGTCTGAACTAGAATTGCACATTAAACCTTTTAAAGTCTTAAAGGTCATGTGTGACATCTGTTGTTAATGTTAATAATGTATCCCACAATTATTAAATGTTGTATGCATTGTATAGATTAGGGTCTTTTTCCACAAAACGTAGTTTGTCATTCTGCAGAACCTGTAGAACTCGTAAGGTCGGGCTGTTAAAAATAAGAGGAGTGAGTCCGAGTCTGATCTGGCGCTGAGCTGCAGGGCAGGTGGACCCTGAGTTCTTGCTGCCAGGGTTGGTCTCTGTCTTAAAGGGCTGAGGATAAATACTACTTCCCATGAGTATTTTAATAATGTTCCTAACACTTCATCCGTTCTATGTTGTAGATGCGGGGGGGGACCAAGAAATAAAAACACAAACTCTCAAAACCAAAACTGCAAATCTGCTCACTGACAGTCATGAAGTCGTTTCCTGTATATCGGTAGTTTAATGTAAAAGAAATGCAGACACTTTAGGATCCTTTTCTGTGTGAAATGGCCGCACACACCTCGTAAAAAACATACAGACTATCGTGTTTGTCCGCTTGTAGAGCAGATAGTTAAGTTCTGGCTGTTAAACATCAACAGAATGCTGGTACAAAGCACAGGGATTAGCAGAGGATGGTTTCGTCCATACCCTCTGGGTATGGGCCCAGCACGCTTCCACTGCGCCACTCTGCTCTGCTGTGCATGCTCAGGGGCTGGAAAAACAAGCCGAAAATATGTCGGTCAAAGGCAGAAAGGAATGTTTCACTTGTGGCCATTAACGACAAAAAGACAAACCTGAAGAATAAAAAAAAATAGTATGCGTTGTCATTTCCTGTATTGAGTATCATGTCAAACATAACCACCATACCTTTTGACAGCGATAAGTACCCCACTAAGACAGAACGTTTAGAGAACGTTTAGAGAACGTTAGGGAACGTTAGGGAACGTTAGTTTTTGGTTCTCTAAAGGTTAGTTCGAACCAAACCAAAAGCTAACGTTTAGAGAACGTTCCCTCCTGGTTATAACGTTCCCTGCTGGGATTTGGACCCGGGATCTCCTGTTTACAAGATAGGCACTTTAACCACTAAGCTACAGCGCCTTCTACAGAAGAGCCTGTCTTGCAAGAATACAATGAGCTAATGAACACGGTTGCTTCCATCCATCCACCTTCATCCAGCAGCTCCAGCAGGGGACCCCTACGAACTCCGGCAAATGAAAACAGCTGGACGTGTCCTTGAGCGACGCCTCAGGACTCACTGTTCATAGGCAGGCCTACCCAGAACAACAGAAGTCCTATGCAAGGACCTTGAGAGATGAGAGACCCTTTTCCCACAGCCCTGGTAAAATCCAACCTCCATGCCATAAGTCCCCTCATCACAAAGGTCATTAACCACTCCCTCCGGTCAGGCCATTTTTTCATGGAAAACCATGAAAAGCTTAAAATACAGTCTTAATTTAGTCCTCCTCACAGTTAACATAGCTTTGTTTGTGTGGTGTCTGTTTTTTTTTATATTTCTCTCATGTTAACAGTATTGACAAATACGGTAGGCATTCTAACCTCAGCTGACACGCTCACGCCACGCCAGGCAGCAGTGTGCAGGAGCCCTAAGCTTCCAAGGTAAGACTGAAATTCATGATAATAACAACTTTATAATCTTCACACTAAAGTTGCAAAAAACACCTCCAACAAAAGGCTTTAATTTGCTTTACATGAACACATGTAATGTTATGGTAGAAACAACACAACATGTCACTTAAGTGCTCTAAGAAACACCGGCATTACCTGGTTGCCCGTTAGTATTGGCAAACATATAGAAACAATTTTAAGTGGAGAACCAGCACTGCGGATTTGGACCCAGGATCTCCTGTTTACAAGACAGGCGCTTTAACCACTAAGCTACAGCGCCTCCTGGCAGCTAAGTCTGTCTTGCAAGAATACAATGAGCTAGTGAAAAGGGTTCCCTCCATCCATCCATCTTTGTCCAGCAGCTCAGCAGGGGACCCCAAACTGCCCTTTGCCGAGCCACATCACCAGCTCCGACTGGGGGATCCTGAGGCATTCCCGCCAGGTTGGAGATGTACTTTCTCCACCTAGTCCTGGGTCTTCCCGAGGCCTCCTCCAGCTGGACGTCCTGGACCAGCTCTCTACGGAGCCCCCAGGAGGCATCCTTACCAGATGACCCACCACCTCAGTTGTTTACACCGAGTACCTCCATAAGGCCATGCATCCGTGCTTTTTCCCGAGGTGTTGTGGCTTAGTTGGTTAAAGTGCCTGTCTAGTCAGCAGAAGTTCCTGGGTTCAAATCCCAGCAGCACGTTGGTTGTTGCAGAGATTACCTGTACTTGTTTTTAAATTGCTGCTAATCAGATGTTGTTGTGGGCGGGGCATAAGTCTGACTCAGTGGTGAGTGAAATGGAGCAGCTGATTGACACAGAACTGTAGTGGCCAAAGTAGCGCAATTCTTAATTAATTTCATTAGTTATCAGCAAATAGAACACCTTGTAGGTATATTATTGTGTGTTTTGTGTAAATGTAACATGCCATTTTCATTTGCTACCAGGGGTGCTTTGACAGGTTTGGGTTGACATGATGATGACACGCCAAAAGAGGTAATCTCTCCAAGAAGAAGGTGCTGCTGGGATTTGAACCCAGGATCCTGTTTACTACTAGACAGGACTTTAACAACTAAGCCACAGCACCTCCACAAGTACCTACCCTATTAAGTCTTAAATTGGTCTTGTACCTTGTATAAGCTAAACATACAGTCAGGGCCAAAAAATCACTGAATCAATCAGGATTTCCACATCACCTTCAATGCCCCGTATCCACTCGTAGAGTAACCTGGCTTCAAGTATTTGCTGTATGTACTCAAACCTCGTTACAACAAGCCATCCGTCCCCCGGGACTTCAGTGTACCGTTCCCCCCTTTAATACATGTCAATCAAGCTGAGCCTGTAAAGGCCACACAGTCTGATTAGTCAAGTTGGAGACACCTGTGGGAGTGGAACTGGATGTGTAGAGATGGGCTTTCAACATGCACCTATTTGACAAGTCTAAGTAGGAAAAGCCAAGGTAGAAATAAAAATAACTTATGGCTTAACTCAGCTTACATTTTTACACTAAAATATGGCATTACAAAGTCAAGAAAGTAGGTTTAACCCTTTCAAGTAACCCTGTCCACCATGGACAAAATATACTTCAAGACTGACCATAACTTCAGTTAATTACAAAGCTTACATGTTTTATTATCTTCACTCATGTTAGGTTTCCTAATACCACTCTGATCATATTCCCTTCCTCAATACTCCATAAAGAAGTAAAGAATGATCATCAATAACAGAGAGCATATGAAGTGATCATTACTCTCTGTCAGCTTCACACTCAGAAAGGAATATCACGACTCATCATCGTGGTCAGCGAGCCCAAACACTTTAGAAACACATTCCTCAGTCAGAACTCTAGAAACGATCCCTGAAAGTATAGTCTTGGTTAGACTGAGGGGGGAACTGCATCTCATTTCACTGCAGAGTGATTGTCACTCAGGGTCAGAGGGACAGAAGCTAATCGGTACGTGCTCCAGATGACTCTGATGTGGAAAATCTTTTAGATCTTTAAGAAGACCGATATGTAAATTGAATTAGATTTTCAGTCACTGTGTCTCAATACTTCAGTGTCAGCCTACTTATTCGCTACAATAAATGCTCCAGTTCTTTCTTTGCATTAATACTGGTTCTTACCATGCTTCCACTGGCTCAGATTATGAAAACAACAAAAAATACATGCAGACGACACACTACTTTACATAAACTTATCGCCAGGGGGGACTATAGTCCAATACAAAACTGACTAAGTGCATCGAACAAATTAACAGCTGGATGTGCCAGAACTTTCTGAAATTAAATGAAGGAAAAACTGAGGTGGTTGTTTTTGGAGCAAAAGAGGAACGATTAAAAGTCTGCACTCAGCTTCAAACAACAATGTTAAAAACAACAGACAAAGCCAGAAATGTTGGTGTAGTCATAGACTCTGACCTGAACTTTAACAGCCACATTAAGACAATTACAAAGTCAGCCTATTATCACCTTAAGAATATGTCAAGGGTTAAAGGACTTCTTGTCAACAGGACTTGGAAAAACTGGTCCATGCTTTCATCATCTTCAGTAGACTTGACTACTGTAACGGGGTCTTTACAGGTCTCCCTAAAATCAATCAGACAGCTACAGCTGATCCAGAACGCTGCTGCTCGAGTCCCACTAAGACCAAGAGACTGGATCACATCACTCCAGTCCTCACTAAGACCAAGACTGGATCACATCACTCCAGTTCTGAGGTCTTACCTGGCTTCCTGTACCTCAAAGCAGTTTCCATATCAGAAATTTGGGTAACACTTCATTTGATTTGGGAGTTTTTGGTTCTTTTATAGCATTTGGAGAAAAAACATTTGGTAAAAGAATTTTTTTTAATGTAAAAAAAAGACTAAAATGTCACGTTGTGAAAAGTGAAGTGTAAAAAAAGAAAAGAAAAGCTTTAAAAATTTTTGGGAAAAACCCAAAGATTTAAGAAGGAACATCAGAGGGAGAAACGGGGACAGATCTGTGGGAGGAGATGGGGACAGATCAGAGGGAGAAGACGGGACAGATCTGTGGGAGAGATGGGACAGATCAGAGGGAGAAGACAGGAATTATCAGAGGGAAAAGACAGGGACAGATCAAAGGGAGAAGACGGGGACAGATCAAAAGGAGAAGACAGGGACAGATCAGAGGGAGAAGACAAGGACAGATCTGTGGGAGGAGATGGGGACAGATCAGAGGGAGAAGACGGGACAGATCTGTGGTAGGAGATGGGAAAAGATCAGAGGGAGAAGACAGGGACAGATCTGTGGGAGAAGATGGGGACAGATCAGAGGGAGAAGACAGGGACAGATGCATGGGAGAAGACAGGGACATATCAGAGGGAGAAGATGGGGACATATCCGAGGGAGAAGACGGGGACACATCAGAGGGAAAAGACAGGGACAGATCCGTGAAAGAAGACGGGGACATATCAGAGGGAGAAGACGGGGACACATTAGAGGGAAAAGACAGGGACATATCAGAGAAAGAAGACGGGGACATATCAAAGGGAGAAGACAGGGACTGATCAGAGGGAAAAGACGGGGACAGATCAGAGGGAAAAGACAGGGACAGATCCGTGGGAGAAGACAAGGACAGATCAGAGGGAGAAGACAGGGACAGATCAAAGGATCAACACACAGAGACTTTGATTCCTAATAATTAAACTGAAATAATAAAATCTGTCTTCCAGGAGATGACGGGGACAGATCCGTCTGGAGAAGACGGGGACAGATCAGAGGACCACCCGATATCATGAAGACAGAGCTGTCTCTGTCTCTTCTCTATCCTTTATTCTTCCTTATTTCTTGTTGGCAAACAGAAGAACTCAGTTTTGTTTTTATTTTTCTGTTTGCGTCGTTTCAAACCCGAGCACCTTATTTAAGTTTTGTTGCATGAATGTTTTATTTTGAAAGAGTGTAAACAACTTCCTAATAAAACAGGTTGAACTATCTGAGGTTTATTCATAAAGTGTGTGTGCGTGTGAGTGTGCTTGTGTGTGTGGCGTGTGCTTGTGTGTGTGTGTGTGTGTGTGTCAAAAAAAAAACAATGATCAGTTTGAAATATATTTTCATCCACAAATTAATTTTAGTCTTCAAAGCCTCGTAGTAACTCATAGTATAGTACGTCAAAATATTCATAAAAAGTCATAGTAAGTATGTCGAAATATTCCTAAAAAGACATAGTATAGTATGTCAAAAAAGTCAGAGTATAACGTGTCGAAAATTTTAAAAAGTCATAGTATAGTATGACAAAATATCATAAAATGTAATAAAAGTCAGAGTATAGTATGTAAAAAATTCATAAAAGTCGTAGTTTAGTATGACAAAAATTCATAATATGTCATTAAAAGTCAGAGTTTAGTATAACAAATAAATCATAAAAGTCATAGTAGAGTATGTCAAAATATTTATAAAAAGTTGTAGTTTACTATGACAATAAAATCATGAAAGTCATAGTATAGTATCTCAAAAAAGTCATAAAAGTCATAGGATAGTATGCCGAGCAAAACATAAAAAGTCATAGTATAATATGTCGAAATATTCCTAAAAAGTCGTAGTATAGTATGTCGTAACAAGACCAGATTTATAGTTGTTGTGATGAAACAAGAAGAATCTAAAGTCCTCTGGAGAATGCGGGCATTGATCCCGCTACCTCTTGCATGCTAAGCAAGCGCTCGACCATTTGAGCTAATCCCCCTTTTCAAAAGGAATCATCCATCTATCCATCCATCTTCATCCGCTTATCCGGTATCTGGTTGTATGTCGAAAAATTTCATAAAAAGTCATAGTCACTTCCTTAAAAGTATTTCGAAATATTCCTAATTCCTTCATCCGCTTATCCGGTATCTGGTTGTATGCCGACAAAAACATAAAAAGCCATAGTATAATATGTCGAAATATTCCTAAAAAGTTGTAGTGTAGTATGTCGTAACAAGTCCAGATTTATAGTTCTTGTTGTAAAACAAGAAGAATCTAAAGTCCTCTGGAGAATACGGGCATTGATCCCGCTACCTCTCGCATGCTAAGCAAGCGCTCTACCATTTGAGCTAATTCCCCTTTTCAAAAAAAGTCATGGTATAGTATGACAAAAAAATTCTTAGTATGGTATGTCAAAAAATGTATAAAAGTCACAGTATAGTATGACAAAAAAATCATTAAATGTCATTAAAAAGTCATAGTATAGTATGTCAAAAAATTCATAAAAAGTTATAGTATAGTATGACAAAAAAATCATGAAAGTCATAGTATAACGTGTCGAAAATTCATAAAAGTCATAGTTTAGTATGTCAAAAAATTCATAAAAGTCAAATTATAATATGACAAATATTCAAAAAAAGTCATAGTATAACATGTCAAAAAATTCATAAAAGTCATAGTATAGTATGCCGACAAAAACATAAAAAGCCATAGTATAATATGTCGAAATATTCCTAAAAAGTTGTAGTGTAGTATGTCTTAACAAGTCCAGATTTATAGTTGTTGTTGTAAAACAAGAAGAATCTAAAGTCCTCTGGAGAATGCGGGCATTGATCCCGCTACCTCTCACATGCTAAGCAAGCGCTCTACCATTTGAACTAATTCCCCTTTTCAAAAAAAGTCATAGTATGTTTAAAAAATTCATAAGTCGTAGTATGGCAAAAATTCATAAAATGTCATAAAAATTCCTTTTAGAGTATGTCAAAAAATTCATAAAAGTCATAGTATAGTAGGACAAAAATTCATAAAATGTCATAAAAAGCCATAGTATAATATGTAGAAAATTCATGAAAGTCATAATAAGTCATAGTATAGTATGTCGAAAAATTCATATAAAGTCATACTACAGTATGTCAAAATATTTATAAAAGTCATAGTATAGTATGACAAAAAAAATCATGAAAGTCAGAGCTTAGTAAGACAAAAAATTCATAAAAGTCATAGTATAGTATGTCAAATTAAAAAAATAAGTCATAGTAAAATGTGTCAAAATTTCATAAAAGTCATAGTATAGTATGACAAAATATTCATAAAAAGTCGTAGTGTAGTATGTCGTAACAAGTCCAAATTGATAGTTCTTGTTGTAAAACAAGAAGAATCTAAAGTCCTCTGGAGAATACGAGCATTGATCCCGCTACCTCTAGCATGCTAAGCAAGCACTCTACCATTTGAGCTAATTCCCCCTTTTCAGAAAGTGTCATAGTATGTTGAAAAAATTCATAAAAGTCATAGTATAGTATGTCAAAAAAATCATAAAAGTCATAGTATAGTATGACAAAAAATCATTAAATGTCATTAAAAAGTCATAGTAAAGTATGTCGAAAAATTCACAAAAAGTCATAGTATAGTATGACAAAAAATTCATAAAAGTCATAGTATAATATTCCTAAAAAGTTGTAGTGTAGTATGTCTTAACAAGTCCAGATTTATAGTTCTTGTTGTAAAGCAAGAAGAATCTAAAGTCCTCTGGAGAATGCGGGCATTGATCCCGCTACCTCTCGCATGCTAAGCAAGCACTCTACCATCTGAGCTAATTCCCCTTTTCAAAAAAAGTCATAGTATGTTGAAAAAATCGTAAGTCATAGTATAGTATGACAAAAATTAATAAAATGTCATAAAAATTCATTTTAGAGTATGTCAAAAAATTAATAAGTCATAGTATATAAGTATGACAAAAATTCATAAAAAGGCATAAAAAGGCATAGTATAAGATGTTGAAAAATTTCAGAAAAAGTCATGAAAAGTCATAGTATAGTATGTCAAAAATTCATAAAAAGTAATGTAAAAAAACTAAAGAAGTCTCTTGGATGACAGACAAAACATCTGCGGAGGACCTTTTACCAAGTCCAGTGTCCCTCGGCCTAGTTGTGGACTTGTGGGGTAGTAGCATGGATCAGGAACTAAAATGGACACATCTGGACTCAATGTGGGCATTGTACGGCAATATTTGACACGTTTAGAGCAAAAAGACAATTATCAGTTTATTTCCCATCTGTCAGGTATATTTGTGGACTCAGTTGGACATTGTGGACAGAAACATTGGTGGATCTTGATTCCCACCATGGGATTTGACCTGTATTGCACATTGCCTTCACATCCCGTGCAATGTATTGCCATTGTCAAACACATTGCCACCCTGGTGACTTTCTTCCATGTCTCCATGAACGCCCATATATTTGGGCTGACAGTTGAGAAACCTTCCCTTGTTAACTATGACATGGATGACTGAGAAACTACCATTTCATGACGTTTAATTTACTATATCATAATTTTTCAAACAGGTCCTTCTGAACATCTGTAGGAACAGTCAGGATGGCCGAGCGGTCCAAGGCGTTGTGTTCAGGTCGCAGTCTCCACTTTAGGCGTGGGTTCAAACCCACTTCTGACAATAATTGTTTTCATTTGGAACTAATGTCTGAGAGTTGATATTGGGAATAAAGAACTTAGCAGTTCTTTGTATTCAAGAGGACATGAATGTGCACGAGAAACCCAATTGAAAGTACAGCGTTTTGTAAGCATCTTTATTGTCAACACATGTAAAGTTACTGACTCTGATTTAACTGAGGGATTCGGTGAAAGTTATCTTTTGTTTTTTTTTAAACTTTGGGTTGTGTACAGAACAGGAGAAAATGGTTCTTTGTTGCATCCAGATTTGTATGTGTTACAGATAAAAAGCGCAAATTGACATCATTCCATCCAATACGGGCCAGACGGGGTTGACAGATAGATTTTAAAATCCTTACAGATAAACAGTCATCGTAGCTGTTTGCAGGATTTCCGCAAAGTTTACCGAGATTAACCTGGGCCGTATAGTGGCGATAATACAAAAAGAGAGAAGTACTTCTACTTGTTGTTACCTGTCGTTGCTATGGGTAACAAGCGTTCACAGTCCCATGTGTCCTTAGGGGCCCGTAGTGGATGAAATGGTAAAACATTTGGCCCTGGATGCACAGCCATATGAATGCCTGCCATATTGAACGACAAAATGTCCTGAAAAAAAGTTCTTTAACTCTATCTCCCCCAACTCATTTTTTTTTGTTTCTTGTTATATCTCGGCAAGAAGTATCATGATTTTGGGTCGTCTGTCCATCTCTACATCAGAATCAGATATTCTTTATTGATCCCTAAAGGGAAACACTGGAAAAGACTGTTCCTTCGAGCAGGATTTGAACCAGCGACCTAAGGATTTCAGCTTTACGCCTCTACAGTCCTCCGCTCTACCAACTGAGCTATCGAAGGGAGCTACCACATACACACACACACTTTCCATTCTTGTGAATGTGATAACACAGGACCCCCTGGAGGGAATTTCTGAATCATCAGGGGCTGTAGCTCAATGATAGAGTGCACTTCCAGTCTCAACGCCCAGATGTATTACAAGATTTGAAGTAAACATTGTATTGCCCAGTGATGGTGGTATAGTGGTGAGCATAGCTGCCTTCCAAGCAGTTGACCTAGGTTCGATTCCCAGCCATTGCAGTAGCTTTCTTTGAGTGATGTTACTTGCTTTTTTATACAAGAAGTCAGCAGAAAGGTTACTTTCCCAACCTGGTTTGATAAAACATTAGATCTCTTTGGGCTGCACGATTATGACCAAAATGATTGATCAATATGGAGATCACGATTAATTATCACAATTATTTGTTGATTTTCTACTCTACGTCGTTTAGCTTTGGAACCCCCCTTTCTCCACAGCTTTCAACTGACAGATATGGGTGGGGGAGTGGTCACTGTGACCAACACTTTCTGTGTGATTCAGGTGGACATTGTGGACAGAAACATCGGTGGATCTTGATTCCCACCAGAGGATTTGGCCTGTATTGCACATTCCCTTCACATCCCGTGCAATGTATTGCCATTGTCAAGCACATTGCCACCCTGGTGACTTTCTTCCTTGTCTCCATGAACGTCCATATATTTGGGCTGACAGTTGAGAAACCTTCCCTTGTTAACTATGACCTGGATGACTGAGAACCTCCTATATCATGACATGTTTAACTTACTATATTTGTTATATCAGTCAGGATGGCCGAGCGGTCCAAGGTTCAGGTGGCAGTCTCCACTGAAGGCGTGGGTTCAAATCCTATTTCTGACAGCTACTCTTTTTCTGAGACATGATATTCCCAATGATATTGGGAATAGAGAACTTAGCAGTTCTTTGTATTTAAGTATTTAACAGCGTTTTGTGAGCATCTTTATTGTCAACACATGTAAAGTTACCATGTGTGTGTACACAGTAGACATATCTACTGCTGTAATCACTGTCAATGGCAAGTCCTTTAAAACCTGTTCTTGACTTGCTTTTTCCCACATCCTCTGATGCTTTGCTTGCTAAATGACTTAAGTTGGCCTATAATTGTTGCTTTTTCATCTTCGTTGTGATTGTTGTGTACCTTTAACATCACGCATGTGGAAATTATGAAAGAACTGAGTAGCAACCCTTGCAAAACTTTTCAAGGTTCCATGGTGTAATGGTTAGCACTCTGGACTCTGAATCCAGCAATCTGAGTTCAAATCTCAGTGGAACCTGTTTTTAAGCCACAGCACAGGTGAAAAAAATCAACCTTTCAACTTTCCACATCTAGTTTAAAGTGAGCTTACAGGTTTTAAACATACACTGCATCGGCCAGTGATGTTGGTATAGTGGTGAGCATAGCTGCCTTCCAAGCGGTTGATCTGGGTTTGATTCCCAGCCATCGCAGTAGTTTTTGTTGTGTGGTTACTTGCTTTATTGTCAAGCAGTACCAGAAAGGTTACTCGCCCAACCCAGATTTGATAAAATATAAAATTTCTGTTATGGTACAAATAAGGGAGCATATCAATCAATCAAGCTGCCTCCACGAGGATCCACAGACACAGGCAGTCCACTACGATTTGCAATTTGCCCGTGTCTGGTAACTACTACTAACCAATTAGAAAGTTTATGGACATTTGTGCAAATAGGTATAGTGCTAAATTCCAGGTTGTCGTGGCCGAGTGGTTAAGGCGATGGACTAGAAATCCATTGGGGTCTCCCCGCGTATGTTCAAATCCTGCTGACAACGAGAGGCATTCTTCAAGAATAGTAGAACACTGATAAATCATCACAGTATACCAAACTACAGATGTGCCTTCACAAACAATATTGTGTTTTCTCATAGGTACTGGAAGTCATCTGTCTCCACCAAAGTATTTCTTTTCAGTCCAACATGCCATCCCGTCCACCGGGACTTCAGTGTACCGTTCCACCCCTTTAATACATGTCAATCAAGCTGAGCCTGTAAAGGCCTGTTATAAGATATATTCAATGTACTATATTCAACTGCTTGGCTGTGTAGCGATATATGGGTGATTGTCACACTCTGCACTCATAAAAGCTTATGCAAGCATTTCACAGAATGTTCTTTTTGTTGAAACATGTATCTCACGTTCTCTTATTGAAACATGTATCTCACTAACCAAGGACGGAGGCCCAAT
The DNA here is from genome assembly GCF_008692095.1 of Etheostoma spectabile. Taxonomy (NCBI): domain Eukaryota; kingdom Metazoa; phylum Chordata; class Actinopteri; order Perciformes; family Percidae; genus Etheostoma; species Etheostoma spectabile. The sequence goes on along the minus strand of NW_022602926.1, from coordinate 90,642 downwards.
CACACACACACACACACACACACACACACACTATGCTGTTTGTATCAACCTATAACCCAACCACATGATGATTACACACTCACACACTATTATTGTTTGTATCAACCTATAAATAAAGAAGCAAGGAACTGCCTCGGCGCAACTCTCTTTTGGGTGTTCAGCCTAGCAGGTTGCCCTTTGTACAAAGTAGCTTGGTTGTCCCGTGTCATCTCTTGAGCCATCTTAAAAGTGAAGAGAGAAATCTCTTCACATTTTTCTGGTCCTTCGAGCCGGATCTGGTAACTGTGTTGGCGGCGCCGGAAGAATCTACACCGAAGCCTGTCGACAGCCAGCCTCCAGTACAGAGGGGCTGAAAGCCCGGTGACGTAAATTCGTCCCGGCCGGTGAATAGAGGGTTCACCGGTGTCGCCACCACAGGACACCGGATCCGAAACCTGCGATTGGCAAGAAGGAGGTGAGATACGGAACACCATACGAATGAATGCGTAAGGTCACAAAAGTAAAACAGTCAGTCAGAACTGTTTTAGAGCAATACAGTCAGTCAGAACTGTATTAGAGCAAACAGTCAGTCAGAACTGTTTTAGAGCAAAACAGTCAGTCAGAACTGTTTTAGAGCAATACAGTCAGTCAGAACTGTATTAGAGCAAAACAGTCAGTCAGAACTGTTTTAGAGCAAAACAGTCAGTCAGAACTGTTTCATGAGGGTCAGTCAGAACCCAGATAAGAAATACAGTGACGGGGGGCGCTAGTGAGCAATGGAGGAGTAGGCAGCGTTTCCCTGGAGCTCCTGCAAATTTAGAAATATTTTTGGTACTAAATCGACATTTGGACAACTCTATTATAGATTGGGAGAGAGGAAAGTCTAGTCTTCATTTAATTGCATTAGGACATGAAGAAAGCAAGTTTGAGGATGCATGCTTCCAGCAAGGACAAGAAAGCGAAAGAATCGGGCCCAGCCGCCCCGGACTCGCCTGAAGGTAGCTACCCGATGGCTAATGCTACCATCCTAGATGCTATAAACTCTCTCCGCACAGAGCTACAAGCCACCAAATTCGAAATTTGTCAGACAATTGACACTCGCATCGAAGAGGTGTCCGCCACTATTAGAGGAGAACTCCTCACCCTCAAGACCGAGACTCAAATGCTATTCAAGTCCTGAAACGTCCAACGAACAACATGGCGCAACCATAGCTGAGCTAGAACGAGCGGCCACACAGTCAGCAGATGCCATAACAAAGCTAGAGTCGGAGATAAAACGTCTACGCACAGAAACGAATCAGCTAACAGAAAAGTACATGGATCTTGAAGGAAGGTCCAGACGACAAAATATACGGATTGCAATGTTAAAAGAAGGGGCAGAGAAAGGCGTAGAACTGAACGTATTCGTCTCACAGCTCCTCAAAGACGTGCTGACGCTGGATGACTTACCGCTGGTGGACCGCGCTCATAGAGCCCTACGAAGGCGCCCAGACGACACGGGACCTCCTCGGGCGTTGGTGGTGAGACTCCATTATTACCGCGACGTTACAATGATCCTCCGGAAGGCCATGACTCAGAGAGACCTCGCCTACCGCGGACAGAAGATCCACATCTTTCCTGACTTCACCCCCGAGATTGCGAAACGCAGAGCTGCATTTAACGGTGTCAGAGCACTTCTTCGGGACAAGCCGGGAGTTCGGTATGGACTTTTGTATCCCGCAAAGCTGAGAGTGACTTTCAGAGGAACAGAAACAATGTTCACAGACGCGAAGGAGGCCCAGAAATTCGCGGAGCTCCACTTTGGTACGGGTGGAGGCGATGCAGATGACCCCGTGGCGGACACCTAACGAGGATGTGGAGTGGCTGGATTCTGGTAGTACTCAATGTTGGACTTTCCTGGGATGTTTATCCAGCTAATTTTATATAATGTTTAGATTCTTCATCTTGGTTACGTAGTTAGCTGCCTTAAGTTTCGTTGACAATCTGAAGAGGGCTGATAGTTATAAATAGGTAGTTTATATATCTTGATATATGTTTTTCGGACCATTTTTTTTTTTTTTTTTTTCAACCGTTCAGATGTCGGTTTGGTGCTTAAATTTTATATTCTTGCAGAGCTCTTTCAACTTCTAATTAGGAGTTAGTGGTAAGGGAAGTTGTTAGTTAAGTAGGTTAATGTGTCTTTGTTGTGTGAGTGTTTCGGTTATCTTTTTCTTTATAACTTCCTTAGAGGGGTCGCGCCTTACTTTGCAGATTCTTCTTAGTATAGGCAAGACAGTGAGTATTTTGTTTGGGGTGGGCTGGGACTTACATATGATGTATAATCATCCCTTTTACACTTATGAGGACCTCTATATTCTTTTTCATTCTATTCTGAGCTATGCAGGTTAATACAACACAAACAAAGAAAGGCGGACAAATTACCTTGGTCACATGGAATGTTAAAGGTTTGAATAATCCTGTTAAGAGGGGTAAGATATTAGTGCACCTAAAAACACTGTCCAGTGATGTAATTTTCCTTCAGGAAACTCACCTTAATAAGAATGAGCACATTAAACTGAGATGCAGGTGGACAGGGCAAGCTTATCATTCTACTTGTGCAGTGAGAGCTAGAGGCGTGGCAATATTATTCAAAAAAGGTACACCTTTTACCCATAGATCAACCATATCTGACAGGGAAGGCAGATATTTAATATTAGTAGGAGAATTGTACTCTGTTCCTATAACTCTGGTCAATATATATGGCCCCAACATAGACTCTCCACTTTTTTACAAACATGTTTTAGCCCAGATACCTGACATCTCGCAGACCAATCTAATTATTGGAGGGGACCTGAATCTTGTTTTAGATCCATATTTAGACCGCTCGTCAACACGTAGAGCATCGACCTCTAATGCTAGTATCTTCCTTAAGGAATATTTAAATAATTCTAATTTGTTTGATAGCTGGAGGATCTTTAACCCTCAAGGGAGAGCCTACTCATTCCACTCACATGTTCATAATGTGTACACACGAATTGATTATTTAATGATAGATGCAAAATTATTGCCCTATACTAGTGAAGTACAATATCACAATATAGCAATTTCAGACCACGCCCCACTCTCTCTAAATTTACAATTAGATCATGTGAACCAAACTGGAAGAACATGGAAATTAGATCCACAACTATTGAAAGAACCAGAATTCTGTAAGTTTGTCAGAGAGCAAATTACGTTTTTCTTTGAAATGAATGACCTTCCGGGAACGTCTCCTTCAATACTGTGGGAAACTATGAAAGCCTACTTAAGGGGAGGAATTATATCTTTTCGAGCAGCAAAGAGGAAAAAGAATCGTGCAGAATTGGTGGATTTAGAGCAACAAATTAGGCGTCTGGACAAGGATAATGCTACGCAACCTTCCACAGAAACTCACAAAAAAATTCTCTCGCTGAGGTACAAATATAATCAATTGTTGTCAGACCACATCACTAGAGCTTTCATTTTTACTCAACAGAAGTATTTTGAAATTGGGGAAAAACCTAATAAGTTATTGGCTAGGCAATTAAGGAAAATGGAAAGTGACCGCACAATTAACAAAATTAAATCAGAAAATGGAGAAGTCTTAACTTCACACAAAGACATTAATCATAGCTTTAAACAGTTTTACGAATCACTGTACTCTTCCAAGGCTGTGAAAGATGATTTAACTATACAGACGTTTTTAGATAGCTGTGATCTCCAAACTTTAACTCAGGAAGATAAGAGCTCTCTTAATGCAAATCTCTCATGCATAGATATTCAGGTTGCTATCAAATCACTGAAAAGTGGGAGAACAGCTGGTCCTGATGGATATCCTGGGGAATTTTATAAAGAATTTAGCGACCTATTATCACCTTATTTGCTAAAAATGTACACCCAAGCAAACTCAGATAATATCCTACCGCCTACTATGAGAGAAGCCACAATAATATTAATACCAAAAAAGGATAAGGATCCTGAGGAAGTAGGTAATTACAGGCCAATTTCACTATTAACCTATGATCAAAAGATTCTAGCCAAAATTCTAGCTAATAGATTGACTTTATTAATGGATAAACTGATTCACCCGATCAGACGGGTTTTATACCTAACAGACACTCTTTCTTTAATTTGCGACGTCTTTATAATGTGATCTACTCTCAGAAAGAGGAAACTTCTGATTTGGCTGTCCTTTCCCTCGACGCGGAAAAGGCTTTTGACCAAATAGAATGGCCCTACCTTTTTGCAACCCTGAGAAGATATGATCTTGGTGAACACTTTGAAAAATGGTTAAAAATCCTTTATCATAAACCTTGTGCTAGAATTATTACTAATAAGACACTATCTCCTGCATTTCAATTACATAGGGGCACCAGACAGGGCTGCTCGCTCTCGCCCTTACTTTTTGTCTTGGCCCTAGAACCCCTTGCTCAATCAATTCGTGCCAACCCGCTTGTGCAGGGATACATTACTAAAGGGACTATAAATAAATTTCCTTATATGCGGATGATATCCTACTGTTCATAACCAATCTTCAGTGTACCATACCAACGCTCCTAGACACAATCTCTCAGTTTGGGAGGTTTTCTGGTTATAGGATTAACTGGTCTAAGAGTGAACTGATGCCAATTAAGCTCAAAGACTCTTCGATCTTGGAAAGTACGCCATTTAAAATTGCTAATGATAAGATTACTTACCTTGGAATAGAGATTACGAGGGACTTTAATTCACTTTATGAAGCTAACTTCTCACCCCTTATGGTGAATCTACAAAATAGCATCCAGTTTTGGAAATCTCTTCCCATTCCCTAGTGGGTAGAGTCAATGCAATAAAAATGGTTTTTCTCCCTCAGATCCTTTACCTGTTTCAAAATATTCCCATCTTTTTACCTAAGAAATTTTTTAAGAAACTTGATTCTATAATTGTTCCATTTCTGTGGGACTATAAAACACACCGAATTAGCAAAGCTCATCTCTGCAAGGCAAAAGTAGAGGGCGGACTGTCCCTCCCAAACTTTTCATTTTACTATTAATCTTGTACAATTTGGTTAGATCGTAATTTTACACAATCCAATTGGATCACAATGGAAAAGGAAGACTGCAGCCCTTATGAAATTAGCGCTCTTATTCTGTCACCCACAAGTACAGATACCTTGGCATACAACAATAACTGCATCATTCACAGTACTATACGTATTTGGAAACAGATAAAATCCCAGTTTGGTATTGAATCCATTTCTACCTTAATACCAATAGCAAAGAATCCTTCATTCGTTCCTTCCACTTTAGATTCAGGTTATACACAATGGAAAGATTTAGGTATCAGGACTATTGGTGACTTGCTGGTGGGTGGTAACTTTGCCTCTTTCTCTCAACTTCAGGCCAAATTTGGTCTCCATAAACACAATCATTTTAGATATCTACAGGTCAGAGCATATGTCAAAAAACACATGCGCACTTTAGAGAATATATTACCTAACGATTTGACGAACTCTTTAAGCTGGGTGGTGGAGGAAGACATCTGATCTCCCAGATTTATAATGTGTTATTATCCAGCTCCTCGCCGTCCATGCAAGGCCTTAGATCAGGCTGGGAGCAGGAATTAGGAACGGAGATAAGTGATGAACTTTGGAAGGCTGCACTGGAGAATATTCACAAGTGTTCTGCCAATTCTAGACACTGTCTTATTCAATTTAAAATTATTCACAGGCTTCATTACTGTAAGGTGAAGTTGCATAAAATTTTTCCTAACACATCCCCACTGTGTGACAAATGCCATATTGCAGAAGCTACGCTTCTCCATTCTTACTCTTTGTGTACAAAATTAACCCCATTTTGGTCTGGCGTATTTAAAACTTTATCAGATATGCTCCGTATAGAGTTAAGGCTGGACCCACTTCTGATTGTACTCGGAGTTTCTGTTCAGCTTTCTCAATTTAATAAATACCAACGACAATTGTTGTCTTATGCCTTTATCATAGGAAAAAAGCTAGTGTTGATGTTCTGGAAGAAACCAGAGGCTCCATCGGTTAAATTGTGGCTGGATGAACTGGTAAGGCTCTCTCATTTGGAAAGAGTACGGTTCTCATTAGCAAATAACTTAAAGCGATTCAACAGAACTTGGCAACCCCTTCAGCAATATATTAATAACCCTATTTGAAGATGATTTGTTTTGATTATCGATGTGATCTGATGTAAGTCCCAGGAAAGGGGAGGAGGGTGGGCTGGGGGAGGTGATTGGGTCTTGAGAATGTCCTTATTTATGTCACTTTTGTTTTGTTTTAATTTTGTATTGTCTTTATGTTTTATGTTCACATAAAAGAGAAAACAAACATGTATTGTTGAGGTTGTAATTCTCATGTCTGATTTCTCAATAAAACAGTTTAACAAGAAATACAGTGACAAAGAAACGCATAACAGGCCTAGAAGGAACAGTGTATGAGTGTGAATGTGAATGTGAATGAATAATATCACTGAAGTCGATTTAAAGGGTCTATAGAGACTGACACAGTGATAGTTTGTTGTTTTGTCATTTACAAAAGAAGTACTGACGTCTAAAGACAAAAGGTCGGACACAGTCCATAAAAACAGCACCGCACCAGGTTACATGGTGTAGAAGTGCGTGTTGTTGTCCTGTCTCAAGACTTGTGTGTCAGTGAATTTTGAGAATGATCCTTTTTGTACTAAAATACAAAACCGAGGACAAAATAATTCAAGAGGTCCGATATAGTTTATCACCAGAACGATATACTGATGACACTCCTGATTGCATAGTAGATATCAGTATTTCACCAAGTCAAATACAGACTAATATAATACCTAGCGAACAGGATAGTCTCCAAGAAATATATCTCCTGTGTCAGGTAAATCACCCGGATAATGAATAATGGGTAAGACACAGAGCAAAGACAATAAGTTAGAAGAAAGAGAAAAAGTCTTAGCAAGTTTGGAGTGAGATGAAAGGTATATGGGACAACAATATCCAGGAGCAGGCCAGATAAGTAGAGACCGAAAAAAAAGCATGGTTTTCAAGGGAAGTTACGGACCACAGATGTCCTAGAATTACAGATAGCGCTGAAGTTGGAAATTGTTAAATCAAAACCAAAAAAGGATAGGAGACGTAAGGAATACAAGTTATCTGACAGATGGTTAACAGTAAGTCAAGAAAGGGAAAAAAGTGAAAAGGAAAAGGAGAAGCAACTCAGACAAGCAGTTATGGTGAGAGAGGAAGATGAGACACCAACAACATCTAAGAGTATGGCCCCCAGGCCAGCTCCGAGAGGCGGAGCAGAAAGTTCAGGGACAGGGAGCATTAGCTCCACGACTGGAGGTGCAAAACCAAAAACAACCCCAGTACGCCAGATAGACAGCCGTAAAGGCTCATCTAAAAGTCAGAGTGAACCACAGACAGTATCAAAACGAAAGCAACCAAGCAGATTGGTGAAAGCAAAGGGACAAAGGTCCACAGATGCACCAAGGGGAAGACAGAAAGATTTGTATCCAATGCAAGAATTAGCAGACCATGTTGAGGGTTGGTCTGAATGGCATGACATAGACACAGAGGATGAGGAATGTGATAGAGCAGGTGAAGACAGCTTTGAGGATGAGAGACCGACACCCATCACAGGACAATACCCCTTAGTAGAGGTAGCTAACCCCCGATATGGACAAAAAGATGAAAATGACAGACCAGATATGAGACCCACTATTAAAATATATAGAGCATGGACTAACAGAGACATGCTAAAGGCCTTAGAGGGGCTCCCCGACTCAAAACACAACCCAGTAGCTTGGGTGGCTGCTTTTAAAGAGCTCATAGACAGTAGTAACTGCAAAACCACCCAATTTCCGGCCCAGTACACGAATAGTATGGGTACGAAGTGCCTCAGGTCATATCACACAAAACCGTATGTCCAAACACTTATGGGTGGAGGACCCGGAGACAAACAAAAGAGTAAAAATGTCCATCCTGATAGACAGCTCCTGTCCAATAAACCTACTAGGACGAGACCTATTAAAAGCATTCAATTTGGCTATTGTTCCAACAAATCATGGTATGAAATGTGTGCCAATGAAAGATGAAAATGTAGTTTATGGGCCTGAAGAGCCTCACTACTATTGGACACTAGATTTGGGGAGCGGAGCTGCTATACAGCTATTAAAATTGATTACAGACAAAGGTGATAAATCACACCTTGAGGAACAAAAGCCAGACGGAGTCCATTGTACCCTCTGGTATAAGAGTTCGCCAGGATTAGATGTGCCATATCAGTTGCAAATAAATAATCTAAAAGGCCGAGCATTACAAGTAACAAATTTGTACATGTCACCAGAAGGAGAGGTAGCAGCTGCAGTCATGCTGACAGAGGAACATAAAGAGCTGTTTAGAGGAAGATATGTGCCACATATCTCACTGAGAAAGAGAACTGACCATACATGGTACAGCCTAGGGCAGATGGTAACAATAGCAGAGAGAGGGAGTTACACAGGAGGTGGTGACGATGGGTGGAGAACAGATACTAACACAGGATATAAGAAAAAGACAGTAGGATGGAGAGTTAGAGTGACGCCTACCACCCACTTGGACAGCCCCATGTGATTAAAAATCCTATCAGTGCAGGCAGTGACTGAAGGCCAACAGAAAGACTTAGATGCACTCCCAGACTATTTATGGTCAACAGGGCCCACAGATGTGGGACTGGTCAAAGGTGTACAGCCTGTAGATGTAAAGGTCATATCAACCAGAACGCCAAAAGTACGCCAATCTCAAAGGAAGCCACTGCTGGCATACAGCCAGTAATAACTTCAATGTTAAAATCAGGTATATTACGAGAAACAACATTGTCAGAAGTCACGTGTTTAACTCCCATATTCCCAGTAAGGAAACAAGCAGCAGGAAAATGGCGAATGATACAAGACCTCTGTAAATGAAATAGTACAAAAAGAGGAAGTCACTGTGGCTAATCCACATACTATAATGAACAGCATATGACCAACTGCAAAATGGTTTTCAGTCATTGACCTATCTAACGCATTTTTCTCCATCCCACTAAATAGAGAAGCACAGAGGCTATTTGGTTTTAGACTGAATGGAAAGGTCTATACATCCACCAGATTACCACAGAGATTTGTAAATAGTCCCACTATATACTCTAAAGTGCTAACTGACTCTATGTCTACCTGTCCTCAATTACAAAATGGACAATATCTCCTATACGTAGATGACATCTTAGTAACAGGAGATACTCAAGATTTATGCAGAAAGAACACTTTAACAGTTTTAAGGCACCTCGCACAGGAGGGGCACAAAGCATCAAAATCCAAGTTACAATTTGTGCAACAGAAAGTAGCATGTCTAGGACACATGTTATCAGCGGAAGGGAAAGAATTGTTACCTACTAGAAAGCAAGCAATTCAACAGACTCCAAAGCCTGAAACCAAACAACAAATGATGTCATTTTTAGGGCTATGTAACTTCTGCAGGGCATGGATCCCTGAATACTCCATAATGATCCAGCCCTTAATGAATTCTATACATGGTCTTAATATGGCCATGAGAGATAAAGTCACCTGGTCAACTGAGATGACCAATGCTTTTGAGAAACTAAAAGGGGAATTACAGACAAATGCTATTATGGCACTACCAGACTACCGTAAACCATTCAAGCTATTAGTGTCACACAAAGATATCTACATGACAGCAGTGCTGACTCAAAAGTGGGGGGAAAAAGATAGACCCCTGGCATTCTACTCTAAACAACTTGATTCCATTGCAAGTGGGTTTCCAGACTGTGTACGTGGGTGTTGTGCAGCATATGAAGCAGTTTTGGCCTGTGCAGATGTAGTATTAGGACACAATGTTGCAGTATGTGTTCCACACACAATACAAGAGGTGTTGCTGCACGCTCACTTACCGTTTGTTACACATGCCAGACATCTAAAACTTATCAGCGTACTACTGTCACGAGATAACATCATTTTGCAAAAGTGTGTAGGCATAAACATAGCAGAAGCAGTAGCCACATCAGCAGACGGAGCACCACACAGCTGTGTCTCTGAGATAGAAAAGTACACTCGTCCACGTGCTGACATTTCACAACAGCCAATAATAGGAAACAAAGATATTTTTGTAGATGGTTCAGCATCCAAAGACGGCACTGGAACCAACCGTGTGGGTTACGCAGTAACCACACTGACAGAAGTATTAGAAGCTGGAACATTACCGCGCACAACCTCAGCACAAACAGCGGAGCTTGTGGCAGTAATACGTGCATGCCAAATGCATGAAGGACAGGACATTAATATTTACACAGACAGTCAGTACGTCTTTGGAGAAGTACACCATTTTGCAAAAATATGGAAACATAGAGGGTTTAAAACCTCTAGTAGAAAAATTTTAACACACGCAGGTGTCTTACAAGACCTATTAGATGCAGTGTGCCTCACACTCATTATCCCTATGCAAATGTGCGGCACACCAGACAGATGATTCATACATCACTAAAAGAAACAACTTTGCAGACAAAGCAGTGAAAGCCGCTGCCATGCAGACACATGAAACCACAAGTATATACCACACAGATATAATCACCACAGACATATTGAAGGATCAGCAACTTGCAGCCCCAGCTAAAGAGATACAACAATGGATTCATAGGGGGCGCTACTTTAGTTAATGACGTCTATACCATCAACAACAAACCAGTTTTACCAAAATCCCTACACCAAACAGCAGCATTAGTGACCCATAGCTGATGTGTCAACAGGAGGGATATGGTAACTATGGTTAATAACTATTTCTATACAATAAATTTTGAAAGCTCAGCTAAAATGTTTGTAGCTCGATGTATGATATGCCTAAAAAACAACTCACAGGCCCAATTAAGACCAAAAAGAGGTCAATTCCCTACACCTCCTCATCCATTTCATACTGTACATATGGATTTTATTGAACTAAATCATGAGAAGGGTGTTAAATACGCTTTAGTAATTATTGATCAATTATTACTAAATGGGTTGAGATATATCCAACCAAGTCATTCCCATTACCTATTTATAATGGCTCTGTGGAAAAGGCAGATAAGGAGCACACTTTAGCTGACTGGATGAGACAAATGTTAGATCAGAAAGAAATAATTGAGACTAACCACGTCCCAGATGGAAATGTGCCCTCTGTCCACAGGAAACCAGGAGTCGGAGATTGGGTCCTGATCAAGGTGATACACAGGTCCAACTGGAAAGCGCCCAGGTGGGAAGGCCCATACCAAGTTTTGCTGACAACACCAACAGCTATAAAAATAGCTGAACGGGCGACATGGATCCATGAGGGTCATTGTAAACTAGTACCAGTGGAAGCCCTCACTGATCCATCAAAAGACTAAGGTAACACATAGTGAGAAGACTAGACATTCCCTTGGGACGGTCCACCTACCTGAAGAGACCACAAGGGTCCTTCAGAGGGGACAACGGGAGAAATCCTGGTAACAAGGGCTAGCGAAGACAACCAACGTGGATAAGACCACCCTGTGTGTTTCCTGCAGGTGAAATGATGGGGAGGGTAGTTTGGATATTATTGGTACTGTTAACAATTGCATGTGTTACACCACAGGATGCCTCCATACAGCAGGCATCTCCAACCGTTGGACACCACAAGGACCCTTGTCATGGCGGGTCTAAAGATACATGGGGACACACAGCTGACGTCTTATGGTTTTGTTATAATGGCTCAATAGACGCAACATTCTTTGTTCCTGCTAGCGCCCTTACTAAACAATATGGTGGGTGGATTGGGAGTGCCTCGACCTGGCAGGGGTATCCATGGTACATAGAAGCTAGGCCTAGCCCTGATTATGGGGGTTCAACCTGGGGCCACGTGGTAGCAACCACCGAAAAACATTGGTCAAAAAACTCATTTGGTTTTTACAAATCTGACGTAAAACAGATGTATTCTAATCTCACGTACACAAATGGAAAGTTCTCTTTCCATCTAAACACCACGAGAAAAGACTTTACCCCCAATCAGGGTCAAAATTGTACCCAACATCAAATCTGCGCTTTTGCAAACGGTTTTGATCCATGTTGGCAATATGCCTTTTGTCGCATAGCCCCTAAAATCAATGCATCCACCCCAATCCAGCCAGGGGTAGTCGTACCGGCTCCCGTGGACTCACAGGCAAAAGAAGTGCTGATCGTAGGAAAATTCCAGCCCATCTTCCACCATCCATTAGGATTAGATCCAGATGCAAATACATGGTATAAGTCGCTACTAGTTATACTTCAGGCAGGACAAATTAATGAATCTTGTTACGCGTGTACATTCTTCCCACAAAGTATAAGTGAATCAATGTTTGTCAGACCACAACCGTTATCAGAACGTGAAGTGCAATGTATGATGTGTAGCCTGAGAAACATTACTAAGCCACGAAATAGCAATGACCAATTATATTCCAATTGGTGGAGAACAAACGCCACACAGTGTGACAACTGCACTCAGTTTGACAATTTACCCATAAGGGCAAATTTGTCAACAGGGTATAAAAAAGATGAGGCCCTGACCAGGCCCCTTATGGTAATCCCCTCAGACCAAATTGAGACCACCTATCCCGTATGTTTCACCCGAGCTAATGCCAGATCAGATAATCTGTATGTAGGGGAAACGTCAGGATGCACACTCAACATTAACGCTACTTGTGGTAAGGTCTTTAACATCTCAAAATGCAACGTGACAGGCACATCAGACGTTGTTACTTGGATTAGTGATGTATATGGCCCATCAGATGATGGTGGCTTATGCACCACCTCGGCTGTATGGTTGTGTGGAAGGAATATGTATCAGGCCCTTGCCCCACACTGGGCTGGCACCTGTACGTTAGTTTATTTGAGTCCCACTGTAACCATCCATGCTAGACTACACCATACAACACACCATTACGCACACTACAAGCCACGTAGCAGGCGTAGCGTCCTCCCTGCCCTAATGACATCTGAAGGAGAGAAACTCATGGCAGGAACATTCCCATGGTGGGGCACAGTAAAGAACGCACATAATATCGACAAGCTACATGTGCAATTGGAAAATCTAACATCCATAACGTCCTCGGGCTTCAGTGCATTAGGACCATTCGCTGCTGCAGTACGTAATACGTTAACACAACATCAATTGGCTCTCGATATCATTCTAGCATCTCAAGGAGGATTGTGTCATGTGATAGGAGACCAGTGCTGCACATACATCCCAGACGTAGCCGGCAACATTACTGAAACCGTCACACACCTTAACAACCTCTTAGCCCAAATGAAAAAAGATGATGTAGCTCCCTCTACAGGATGGAGTTTTTGGGACTGGTTGATGTCAGGAAGCTGGAGAGAGAAGTTGTTAACCTTAGTAGGACCTGTGATTATGTTAGTAGTGTTATGTTGTCTATGCTCAACATGTATTATGCCATGTATATCAAGAATGATGGATAGAATGTTGGCTGCCCATGTGTACACCTACATGACACTCCAACAGAGAGACCCTGACAGCCCTGACGGAAATTACGATAGCACCAGAGAGATCCACAAGAGACCATGGGACGACAACAGCGACAGTGACGACACATCTGTGTAAAAGGGCAGAGTACTGAGAACTCTAGCCCCACCTAGAGTCAAGTGCTGGTAACCTCTGACTCTACAACACTGTAAATAAGGAGTAAAAGCTCTCACATGATGACATAACTGAAAATCGAAAGAAGAGGTTATTGTCTGATGCCTACAGAGTATGACAAACAGGAGGGAATGTTATAAGATATATTCAATGTACTATATTCAACTGCTTGGCTGTGTAGCGATATATGGGTGATTGTCACACTCTGCACTCATAAAAGCTTATGCAAGCATTTCACAGAATGTTCTTTTTGTTGAAACATGTATCTCACGTTCTCTTATTGAAACATGTATCTCACTAACCAAGGACGGAGGCCCAATCACACACACACACACACACACACACTATGCTGTTTGTATCAACCTATAACCCAACCACATGATGATTACACACTCACACACTATTATTGTTTGTATCAACCTATAAATAAAGAAGCAAGGAACTGCCTCGGCGCAACTCTCTTTTGGGTGTTCAGCCTAGCAGGTTGCCCTTTGTAAAAAGTAGCTTGGTTGTCCCGTGTCATCTCTTGAGCCATCTTAAAAGTGAAGAGAGAAATCTCTTCACAAGGCCACACAGTCTGATTAGTCAAGTGGAAACACCTGTGGGAGTGGAACATGGATGTGTAGAGATGGGCTTTCAAACAACGCACCTCTTTGACATGTCAAAGTAGGAAAAACAAAGGTAGAAATAAAAATTAATTATGGCTTAACTCATGTCACATTTTTACAGGACATAAGGCATTACAAAGTAGTTGTTAACCCTTTCAAGTAACCATGTCCACCATGGACTAAACAAGTTTCAAGACTGACTATAACTTCAGTTAATCGGAAAGCTTAGCATGTTTTATTACCTTCACTGATGTTAGTTTTTCACATATTTACTACTATTACCACTCTGATCATATTCCCTTCCTCAATACTCCATAAAGAAACAAAGAACAATCATCAATGACAGAGAGCATATGAAGAGAATCATTACTCTCTGTCAGCTTCATGTTCAGAAAGGAATATCACGACTCATCATCGTGGTCAGCGAGACCAAACACTTTAGAAACACATTCCTCAAGTCAGAAACTCTAGAAATGATCCCTGAAAGTATAGTCTTGGTTAGACTGAGGGGGGGAACTGCATCTCATTCACTGCAGAGTGATTGTCACTCAGGGTTCAGAGGGACAGAAGCTAATCGTTACGTGCTCCAGATGACTCTGAGGTGAGAAAATCTATTTAGATCTTTAAGAAGACCGATATGTAGATTGAATTAGATTTTCAGTCACTGTTGTCTCAATACTTCAGTGCCAGCCTACTTATTCTCTACAATAATTGCTCCAGTCCTTTCTTTGCATTAAACACCAGCCAATCACAAGTGTTACTTGTGAATAATCAATGTAGGATTAATCAGGAAGCTCACATAAAAGATAGTTGCAAGGTCTACCAAATGTTTAACTTTACAACCTGTAAGCTGTCGGAGCCTTGGTTGCCACCTTCCCTCAAAATGTCAATAACAGATTTTCCAGCCCTTCGTCATAAACAGTAGAGCAGAGTGGCGCAGCGGAAGCGTGCTGGGCCCATAACCCAGAGGTCGGTGGATCGAAACCATCCTCTGTTATTTCCTATGCTTTGTATCAAAACTAAGTGTATTTCCTGTTTGTTGGTGTTTAACAAAGCATTCATTTCTCATTGCTCAGCTCGTTATATCAATACATATCTGGAAGATTCATGTTCCCTTTAAGGTCCTACAACCATTTTTATCATTCAAGTGACCTCAGTGCAGCACAAATATCCTCATGACCCAGCTTGTTCTGAATAAAATGATGTTGATATCTTGACTGGAGACACCAGGGTTGAGGTTTTCCAAGCTTTTATAGAAAATAGAAGCAGACGGACAATGAGCTATAAAAATGACCTTAGGTCTCAAAGGGTTAAATAATAGGAAGTTGCTGAACACACACAGTTACTGGAGTTAGAGAAAATGACGTCCCAAACGGCGCATACTTGTGTGTACTGCTCTTGTGCGAAGACATCCATCTTTTTTTTGGGGGGGGATTGGATTAGATTCAACTTTATTGTCATTGTGCAGAGTACAAGTACAAAGACAACGAAATGCAGTTTGTGTCTAACCAGAAAAGTGCAATGTGATATACAAAGTACAGACAGGTGGTGCATAGGCAGGACAAGAAAAATATTACAGTGTTATTTTTAGTGTTTTTAACTGTTTATTAGCATTTTTTCAAGAACAATGTTCAGTCCGATTGTGAGTTGGCCCGGCCGTTGGCTAGTTAGCTAACGGTAGCTTCCATGCTACATGAATAAGCCAGACAGAGTTGTCCCTCATCTGGTGATAGAACCCTGATTCCCCCCCGTCTTGTTGGCTCAGAGCTCCACAGACTCAGTCCACAGGTACACATTAGTTTGAGAGGGTGTCATCACTGAGTTGTGGTTGTGATGGAAAATGAACCAGAATAAAAAAAAAGTACACGAGTAAATGTTGCACTACACGCTTGCAGCTGTCAATCTGTTCATGGAAATATCAATCTACACATTTGTGAATATTTTTTCTGTGACTTCACATTCAGAATACCGGTTTGTGAATATTTTCTACGAATGCAAATTACAAATTCAGATTTTTTTTTCTTGTGTTTTTTTTCATTGTGTGACATCAAATTAAGATCACACGTGTGTGAATATTTTTGCAAGTGCAAATTTAAACATATAAGTTCAGATTTTTTTCTTCTGAAAGCTCCCACCTTTTGCCCCATATTTCCCTTCATATGAGTCAGAGCCAGCAGCACTAAGGAAGAGCAGCCTCTCCTACGGCGAGTGGTGGCGACCCACGGGGAAACTTTGGTTTCCCAGTCAGTTCCAGTAGTACAGGTGAGAAAGTGGTGGATAAAACGAGGACTGTGGGTCTGTGTTGTTGGTACATAAGTGGAAACACATCCAACATGCTAACGCATATCAAAGCCATCACCCAGACATGCCAATCACTGGAACGAAAACTGTCCAACGTCTCCTCCCTACAGTGGTGAACCAGCCTTTAGATCCAAATACAAATAGGGCCAAAAAATCACTGAATCAATCAGGATTTCCACATCACCTTCAATGCTCCGTATCCACTCGTAGAGTAACCTGGCTTCAAGTATTTGCTGTATGTACTCAAACCTCGTTACAACACGCCATCCCGTCCACCGGGACTTCAGTGTACCGTTCCACCCCTTTAATACATGTCAATCAAGCTGAGCCTGTAAAGGCCACACAGTCTGACTAGTCAAGTGGAAACACCTGTGGGAGTGGAACATGGATGTGTAGAGATGGGCTTTCAAACAATGCACCTTTTTGATGTGTCAAAGTAGGAAAAGCAAAGGTAGAAATAAAAATGAATTATAGCTTAACTCAGTTTACATTTTTACACTGGACATAAAACATTACAAAGTCAAGAAAGTAGGTGTTTTAACCCTTTCAAGCAACCTTGTCCACCATGGACTAAACATACTTCAAGACTGACTAACTTCAGTTTTAAAGAAAGCTTAACATGTTTTATTACCTTCACGCACATTAGGTTTCCAAATACCTTCTAATACCAGTCTGATCATATTCCCTTCCTCAATTCTCCATAAAGAAGTAAAGAACGATCATCAATGACAGAGAGCATATGAAGTGAATCATTACTCTCTGTCAACTTCACACTCAGAAAGTAATATCACAACTCATCATCGTGGTCAGCAAGACCAAACACTTTAGAAACACATTCCTCAAGTCAGAAACTCTAGAAATGATCCCTGAAAGTATAGTCTTGGTTAGACGGGGGGAACTGCATCTCATTCACTGCAGAGTGATTGTCACTCAGGGTTCAGAGGGACAGAAGCTAATCGTTACGTGCTCCAGATGACTCTGAGGTGAGAAAATCTCTTTAGATCTTTAAGAAGACCGATATGTAGATTGAATTAGATTTTCAGTCACTGTTGTCTCAATACTTCAGTGTCAGCCTACTTATTCTCTACAATAAATGCTCCAGTCCATTCTTTGCATTAATACTGGTTCTTAACAGGCTTCCACTGTCTCAGATTATAGAAAACCACAATATAAATTACCATAGTTATGCGGACGACACACTAATTTACATAACCTTATCGCCAGGGGACTATAGTCCAATACAAAACCTGACTAAGTGCATTGAACAAATTAACGACTGGATGTGCCAGAACTTTCTGAAATTAAATGAAGGAAAAACTGAGGTGGCTGTTTTTGGAGCAAAAGAGGAACGATTAAAAGTCTGATTAAAAGCTTCAAACAACAATGTTAAAAACAACAGACAAAGCCAGAAATCTTGGTGTAGTCATGGACTCAGACCTGAATTTTAACAGCCACATTAAGACAATTACAAAGTCAGCCTACTTTCACCTTAAGAATATATCAAGGGTTAAAGGACTTATGTGTCAACAGGATTTGGAAAAACTTGTCCATGCATTCATCTTCAGTAGACTTGACTACTGTAACAGGGTCTTTACAGGTCTCCCTAAAAAATCAATCAGACAGCTGCAGCTGATTCAGAACGCTGCTGCTCGAGTCCTCACTAAGACCAAGAGACTGGATCACATCACTCCAGTCCTCACTAAGACCAAGAGACTGGATCACATCACTCCAGTTCTGAGGTCTTTACACGGGCTTCTTGGGCCTTAAAGAATTGATTTCAAAGTAGTTTTGCTAGTTTATAAATCCCTAAATGGTTTAGGGCCAAAATACATTTCTAATCTGCTACTACAATATGACCCCCCCAGACAAATCGGTATTGCACTACTTATTAGGTTGTCGTGGCTGAGTGGTTAAGGCGATGGTCTTGAAATTCATTGGGGTCTCCCTTCGCAGGTTCGAATTCTGGCGTCAACGAAAGCCATAATTTAAAGGTGGTTACACATCCCTTTATAACAAATGGCAGATATGCTTTCATGATCAATTTTGTAATATCTCAAAGGTACTGGAAGCTACCAATGCATCTCTGAGCATTTATTTACAGTCTCAATACCCAGATGTGTTGCAAGATTTGCAGTGAATGTTGTATTGTCCAACGATGGTGGTATAGTGGTGAGCATAGCTGCCTGTCAAGCAGTTGATATGGCTTTGATGCCCAGCCAGTAACTTACTTTGAGTGACATTATTGACTTTATTAGTCAAAAAGTAACCAGAAAGGTTTGATAAAACATTAGATCTCGGTAATATCGCACAAATAAGGGAGCATAACAATCAATCAAGCTGCCTCCATGAGGGTCCACAGACATAGACATGTTCCACCACCCGCAATTAAGCCTGTCTCCTCAGCTTCTAGGTACCGCTGCATCACCTCCTCTTCAGCTGGAGAGTTTGCATCTGCGTTTGTGAACTCACAGTTTAATGCCAAGAATGGTCTGGTCTCTCCCTCTTCCCCAGATAACATTCTCTCTGAGTTCCATTCCACATGCACTGAAATCCTAGACTCTATTGCCCCTTATCAAATTACAGCTGTTAAACCTAAGGCGGACCCCTGGCTAAATGACACCATAAAGGCCCTTAGACAACACTGCAGACAAGCTGAACGAAGATGGAAAGACAATCTACACGTGTCACTGGGTGTATTAAGGGACAGTCTATCACATACCAGAATGCTGTGAAGGTGGTGAAGATGCAGCATCTCTCTTCTGTCATAGCTAGCAATCACCACAAACCTAGATTGTTATTTAATACTTTTAACTCTGTTAACCTCTGCTCCAACAGATGTGTCAATTAGTACATGTGAGAAATGTCTCTCGCTTATTTTATTGACAAAGTAGCATCTATCAGGAAAATTACTGGTGCTAATGTTAAGGTCTTTTTATCTAATTCTTCTACACACTCAGCTGTGTTTGAGGAATTTAAGCCCGTTTCTCTGACATTACTTAGTGAGGTTGTACAACACATGAAACCTACCAACTGTCCCTTAGACATTGTCCCCGCCAGAATGTAGAAGGAGGTTTTAATAGGACCATTGGGGCGAGTCTTCTTACTCTTTTTAAGTAAATTGCTAAGCCTGTACTTTTAGTTGAGTAAAGAAGTTAAATCAGTACTTTTACTTTTACCAGAGAATTTGTTAACACAATTATCTGTACTTTTACTTGAGTGTTGGCAGTGAGTACTTTTACCATCTCTGACGGTCATTGGTATGCAGGTCACTTGATGTAATACAAGCAAATACATGAGGACCCACCCAACAGTTTTGTGATACGTGGCGTGCAACTGTATGTCAATGTTCAAGCTTGTTGCTGTGACCAAGAAACCACCAAAATGACTGATACATCATCAGTTCCGAAATTTTCTTGGATGCCAAATATTCGAATTCAAAGTCAGAATCCAATTGACATGTAAGAACAATACAATGCACGTCCAGCTTCTACATTTCTGCATGAGTCAGCTTCCCCAATTTCTGAGTAACAGGAAAATAGCCTGATAAGCATACATGTGCAGCTCAACCTCAAAAAGCCATAAAGCAAATGCTTGTGGCTTAAAAATCAAGTTCCCGCTCATAAAGCATCAGATAGATGCAGTCTCTGTGGCGCAATAGGTCAGCGCAGTCGGCTGTTAACCGAAAGGATGGTGGTTCAAGTCCACCCAGGGACGTTTGTTGCTTAAATAACCTGGAGAGAGCCAACTCTGGGATTTATCCTTCTGCAGAAGACCATAGAGCAGCCCAAAGTTAACCCAAGTGGCCTTATGTCTATCAGAAGGTACAGTTCTGCAAACCATGTACATGTGACTCTTTGCGGTCATTGGTATGCAGGTCACTTGATGTAATACAAGCAAATACATAAGGCCCCACCCAACAGTTTTGTGATACGTGGCGTGCAACTGTATGTCAATGATCAAGCTTGTTGCTGTGACCAAGAAACCACCAGCAAAATGACTGATACATCATCCGTCAGCTATTGCACCCCCACTGCTGCTGTATGTGGACTGTGGCTGCTGCATCAGTGAGGGGTCCAGCAAGCTGCAGACAAGGTTTGGGGAGTGGCCAGACCTCCACATACGGCTGGACATCTGGTACTTCATGCAAAGGCTGGCGGTCGGGTGTACCACTGACGCTCATTCCCTCTACCCCACCTTCATGAGCTGTCTCTCTGCTGCATATTTGGGTGGGATGCAGGAGACCTCTCTCTGTTGTGGCGGGCAAAGACTCAGGCAGGAGGGTGTGCCAGCCATGACTGATCATGTGGTGGATGCAAAGATCAGTAAGAAGGAGCTGAGTCAGTACTGTCTCAGGAGGACACGCGGTAAGGAGGCCACCATCTGCAGGAACTGGGAGGGGCAAACAGGAGGGACCTCATGGGGTTGGCACTGCTGGACCAGGTGCGCATGGAGCACATCTGGCGTGTGCAGCAACAACACGTCAAGTGCATCCAGGACCTGCCTGGTGTGCAGCTTCATACAGAGACGAGCACTATCAAGAAGGGGGGTGTTGTCCTGACCAAGGACCCTGGCTGTGACAGAGGGTCCACGTCTCTGGAATCATTTCATTGCCACCTGAACAGGTTCATTCTATCTAAGTTGTATGTGTTTCATGATTGTACTTTTGTTTTTTAATGTTAAATGGACATATTTTAAAGAATAATTTTAGAACTGTAATTTGCAATAAAAAACAAGACCTTTCCCATTTTAACAAACTGTTTTGATCACTTGAGGTATTTCAATGAAGTCTGTGGTTTTGGACAATTACCTTACAATCTAAAACTGTATATCCTATGGTCTCTGGAACAATAGTGGCAGTTGGAGGAGTAATGGCTCTCTACAGTGAATATGCAAAAGAGGATTTTCACAAATTGTGATAAAAAATTTTAATAAAGGATTGGCATTTTTCAACAAAGTATTGGCTTTTGCCTTGCAATAAGTGTTATTCCAATAACATAAACAAGCATACCGTTAATTAAGGTCCGTGTGTCTGTCATGATGTGGAGAATAGTTGTATGGAGGTAGTGTGGCTGAGTGGTCTAAGGTGCTGGATTCAAGCTCTAGTCTCTCTGGAGGCGTGGGTTCAAATCCCACTACTGCCATTTACAAATTTTGCATGGACAGCCAATGTGATGACCTGAAGTTGTATCAGATGAGGTCATCTCTTATGACATAGCTTGGTGAAGTACCTAAAGTCATAAGAGGCAACTTGGTAGACTCCTTGCTGACTCTGCTGTTTATATGTGTACTCGCAAGGCCCTGTTTTTAATGACCACCCAATCGTAGGTGTTCAATGTGAAATACTCATTAATTGCCAAAATTGTCGGTAACTGTTACGGGGTGCATGTTGGCTAGCACGGTAGCGATATGCTACCTATACCATCCAAAGACTGAGACTGTATATGTTAAATGCCCGTATATGTTTAACGTGTTCATATGTTTCGTTAATTTTCACAATGTTTAAAATCTTCAGTTAACCTAGCCATTCTCCATTTCACCACATGCTACTGCTGCATTCATCAATCCGTCATTCTGTCTAAAACTATACCATACTTCACAAACATTACCTATTTACAATAGAGAGAATAAGGATCCACTAATCGTCAAACTCATGCGTGAAATTGATTTGACAGCTGACCTTTGACCCTAATTAGCATATGAATGGCCCCGCCCCTTTTCCCACACGTGTGGGCCCCTCATTTGCATATGAATGGCCCCTCCCCCTTTCCCACACGTGTCAGGGGGTCCTCATTTGCATATGAATGGTGTTAACTTTTCCTCTAACTTTTTTGACAGCTGACCTTTGACCTAATTTGTATATTCCCACGCCCTAATTTGCATATGTTTGGGATCGGCCCCTTTGTTCTATGTCATACATGTTATATGGTTCAATGCTAAAAGTGACTGAGGATTGCTCAAAGTGTTGGAGGGGGGTGGATTGTGTGTGGTGGGGGTGGAGTGTGTGTGTGTGTGTGTGTGTGTGTGTGTGTGTGTGTGTGTGTGTGTGTTGGAGGATTTACCTCATGGGGCCCCCTCGTTTTAACTAATTTGCATATTGGGGCCCCTTTTAACAGAGTGTTACCCCCTCCCTTTTCTTCTCATAAACACAAGGCAAGTGTGGCAGTCAAAATCAGATTCTTTCACTCACCATGTCGGGGGATGACGGAGCGTCCTGCATTAGTGAAACGAGGATAACCATTTTACAAGAGCCCGGCGTAGATGGTCCCAGAAAAAGTATGCTTTTTTTGCGTAGGATCCAAAAGCCTCCGCCGCTCAACAGGCATCTGCATGATGAATGGTCTTTAGAACCCAATGGAGAGCGTGGTAGTTGGGGATATATGTTTAGGTATCAGACCGGGGAGCTGTGTCTCTATCAGCGAAGTGAAGGTAACACACTGAGGGATCTGGTGGATGTAGCCACATTATCTTCCAACGATTGGGGCGTGTTAAAGTCCATCAATCCGTGGAGCGTCGGGGAGGTCTTAGAAGAGGACAAAAGATCTCTGCAATCTGGACATAAATCATTTTCAGCTATTTGGCTGTCAAGATCCTCATCCGAGGGTCATTGGTTCTTCCGTGTCAGTTACTGGCTCAAGAATAAAGAAGAGTTAAAGAAAGATGGAGCCTGTAGTGAAGAAGCTAAATGGTATTTTGTCTTGGATCTGTTCAATTCAGAATGCGGTGTTTTCAGGACTTTGTTGGTTATACCGGCTAAAGTATGGAGTGAAAAGCTGGATCAGATCGGTGAAACAATCACTTCCCTGTTTCACAGTTGCCACCTTTGGGATAATACCCTGATGAAGAAAAAGGCCCCTCTAATCCCGCCCCCATCCATACGTCAGAGCCAAACCACTCCTTCCCCCCGCCCACATAGGGGATACCACACCCTATAAAACAGACAACCTACCAAGCAAAATAAAAAACGCTACAGAGAGAAGAAACATGTTCACCAACAGCACGACCCAGAGCAGTCCGGCGACCAGCATCCTGACTCTGCCGAAAAATTACAACGCGTATCCGGATGAAGATGTAATTTGTGAGAGTTCCACTTGGGAGATTGACGGACCTACACGGATTCGACCTCGCCCTGATTTGACAGATCTGCTGAAAAATTACAACGCGTATCCGGATGAAGATATAATTTGTGAGTCTACCAATCGTAGCATAGCCGAATCTAGATTGGATTCGCCTCACTCTGATTTGTCAATTAATGATGTGGTAGAAGGAGGCCATGACGATCCTGACGGTTGGCTATCAGGCACTTTCTTTAAAGGTGTAAAAATAGCCGTGCTCCATCTGCTGAACAAAACTCTGTCTCTGTACCAAGTTGAGAAGTGCGAGGGGTGTCGCATTGACCATCCCAGTCAGAGACAACACCAATGCGTGAATGTGGTTCAGGATGACTTCTACAAGGAAAACTTCTACTGGTTGATGAAACGGCTCTACACCCCGAAGCTTGTTCCAGCCATTCAACACTTTCTATCCTTGCAAAACATCAGGGGAAGCTACGTGGAGATCAGAGCTACGGTGGAGGGCCTTTTACACGAGCTGAAATCAACACGCTTTATCTACAGCGCATTCGAGGAGATGTTGGATCAAGTGGACAACTACAATAGTATCACCAACGAACACTTTGACAAACTGTGTGACATGTGGTCAGGGTGTTAAATAGTAGGGAAAATGGGGAATTTCTGTGTGAAAATGTGGACTCTGATCACAAATCGTCTTGTCATCACTCAGTTGATTGAGATTTTGAGAATAGCTGTTGAGAACAGAGTTTTGAGGTCTAAAAACAACACTGTTATCCAAAATGCATACGTTGAGAGACTGGAGAGCTTGATGGAAAAAGCCAGGATGTGTTCTACCTTTATACCAGGTACACCTTGGGAGGTATGGGTGCATCAGGTGGCATTTGGGGTTGAATCTACTTTGTCAGAGAGTTTTGAGAAAATTTTCAAAGAACTAACGAGTGACAACGTTAAACCCTGGCATGTACTGGTTTTTTACACCCTGTATGTAGATGTTATCAGTCAACTATTGCAAAACAACCACTCTGTCAACGTTATGGATGAACTCAAAAAACTGCACGTTGATATGCAGCGTACTCTAGATCATTCTCTGCTAGCACAAACTCTATATATAATCACATGTTAGTAGTAACAATTGATTTTGTTAAGTTTTGTTAAAAGTTTTTAACACTGATGTATTTGTGTCTTGGTATGTATTAACATCAAATTGTTTTTTTTGTTTTGTGTGTTAGAATTCTAATAAAAAAATTCAAATAATCAATGCATAGTCTTTTTCTCTCATTCTATTCTCAACATGTCAGAGACACGTAT
Organism: Etheostoma spectabile; assembly: GCF_008692095.1. Classification (NCBI taxonomy): domain Eukaryota; kingdom Metazoa; phylum Chordata; class Actinopteri; order Perciformes; family Percidae; genus Etheostoma; species Etheostoma spectabile. The sequence continues at coordinate 65,735 of NW_022602926.1, read as the reverse complement.
CATGAAAAATATTTATTACAACCCTGCACACCCAGGTAGCTTTGGTGGTGTAGAACGCCTCTGTAGAGGAGTGCATGCTGAAACGGGCGAGACGGTTGAGCGTGAAAAAGTCAAAGACTTTTTATCAGGAGAGGACGCATACACGCTACACAGACCAGTCAGAATACATTTTACCAGAAACAGAGTTTTTGTACCACGTCCTTTAAACCAATTTCAAGCCGACCTATGCGACATGCAAGCCTTAGCAGATTATAATGACGGATATAATTATTTATTAACGGTCATAGATGTGTTTTCCAAAAAGGCTTACGTACGCGCTCTAAAGAGGAAAACTGGATCTGATGTGGTTGAGGCCTTTGAATCAATTCTCGAGGAGAGTCAGATGCCCTTAAAACTACAAACCGATGCAGGAAAAGAATTTTTTAACAAGCGTTTTGAGGCTGTGATGAAAAAACACGGCATCACACATTTTTCCACAGCCAGTGATCTCAAAGCCTCTGTGGTCGAACGATTTAATCGCACTTTAAAAAGCCGAATGTGGAGATATTTCACAGCTAACAACACCATGCGATATCTCAATGTCTTACAAGACTTGGTGAAAGGTTATAATCAGAGTTATCACAGCAGCATAAAAATGGCACCTACGGATGTAACTACGGAGAACGTTGATCAAGTGTTTCAAAACCTGTATGGTAAATCTATTGCAACACAGAGGACCGAAATAAAGAAAAATTTTAAGGAGGGGGACCTCGTCAGGATATCAAAATTGAGAGGTGTGTTTGATAAAAAGTATGAACAGAGTTTTACGGACGAAGTGTTTACAGTTTCAGAGTGCATACCTCGCGAACCACCTGTGTACAAACTGAAAGATTATGACGGTGAAGCCATCCAAGGTTCATTTTATGAGGCAGAGTTGCAGAAAGTAAAAAAAGATAAAGACAGAGTCTACCACGTCGAGGAGATTCTGAAACGACGTACAGTGAGAGGCGAAAAACAAGTCTTTGTACGTTGGAAAAACTGGCCAGAGAAATTCAACAGCTGGATCAAGGCGGATGAAATAATAAATGTATAAGAATCGCTGTGCTTATGTCTAGGGTATCATTTCATCATGTACGGTGCAAAGGACGATGGGTTTTACGTTACCCTGCCCTCTAATGCCTGCCTAGATGTCTTCAAAGATAACAAGAGTTCCAGTTACCGCGTAGATTTAGCACAACATATCGATTTAGATGGACAATGGGAGGTTGCCTTAACTGAAATATCATACCCCCACACCTGGTATCATATACCCAATGAGAATGCCTTCTTTGAATGGCGAAAGAAACCCTTGGAGGGTGAACCTGAAAGCGAGATCCAATATCAGAGGTTCAGAGGAGGTTATTATAACCATCAGGATCAGCTCAAGACAGAGTTGAATGGCTTTTTTAGGAAAATTGGTTCAGATATTACGTTGCTGTTTAGTTACATTCAAAAGAGATATGAATATTACGCGGAAGGTCGGTACCATCTACGATTTTATCCTCCATTAGCCTACATGCTTGGATTTGAGCCAGAAACATGGATCGAGTTTAACGGAAAGCTGGCTCCCTACCCCTCTGATATGAAGGCGGGGTTTTATCATCTGTACTGTTACAGCGACGTAGTACAACCGCAAATAGTCGGCGACGCTTATGCCCCGCTCTTGAGAACCGTGGAAATTAAAGGATCATACGGTGACATAATCACACAGCAATTCAATCCCTGTCATTATCTACCGGTAACCAAGCAACACATTGAAAACATTAAGATTGAGATTAAATCGGATCAAAACAAACCGGTAGATTTCACCTTTGGGAAGACTATCGTGAAACTCCACTTTAGACCAAAAGTTTGATAACGGGAGTATATATGAATCATCTGATTTTCCACATCATTCAGTATCATCTAATCCTGTGACAGTGACTCACCGCTGAAGAGTGTGGCAGATATCATATACAAATAATCGTACGTTACGGTCAAAATGCCGCGCGTAGACTTGCGAGAGGATCCTCACAGATTTGTACATTATTATGAAAGTCAGGTGGGAGGAAATTTACCGGGATTTTATGGAGCCCCCGTCATGTACGGTCGTGGCATAGGTTCTATATTTTCAAGATTGTTTCGTTTTGTATCCCCTCTGGTGAAGAAAGGTTTTGCAATAGCAAAACCTCATCTTAAAACAGCCGCTAGCAACATTGCTTCGGATGTGTTCAGTCGTGTTGGAAAATTTGTCAGTGGTGACCATAAACAAGAGGGGTCTGGGGGTATTATGGTCTTGGCACGTAGACATAGGAAACGCCCCCCTGGGGAACGCCTCTCAACCTCTAAAAAACACGCTGCTAGTAAAAAGAAGAAAGCAGTCGCGAGAAGGAGGCAGACAAAGAGGAAGTCCACCCTGAGCTCTGACATATTCTAATTCAGATTTGTGAGTTTAAAAAAAAATCATGGCTCTGTTACACCATAAATCCCCAGAATGCACCCTAGCGGAATTGGACTTATTCACAGCACCGATGACCCAGCAGTCCATCGAAGATAAAACATATACCGAAATTTCCCCCTTGTCAGCTATCACGGAAGGGGGTCCTATAGAATTTTTTATCCCAGGAGACGGTGAAAAGTATCTGGATCTGAACGATATATTACTACATCTCCGTGTGAAAATCACCAACGCGGATGGGACAGACTTGGCCAACGATGCGCCGGTGGGGCTTATCAATTACCCTCTGAATACAATCTTTGATCAATGCGACGTTATTTTGGGGGATAGATTGATCTCGCAATCAAGCGCCACTCACCCTTATCGTGTCATGATTGAGACGCTACTCAACTTTTCAGGAGATACGCTAGCGAGTCAGTTCTCAGCCGGTCTTTTTTACAAAGACACAGCTGGGTCCATAGACTCCAGAGTGATTGACAATGGTCCCAATCGTGGATTAAACAAGAGAGCCTCTTTCACCGCTAATTCACGGGAACTGCACCTGACTGGTCCTCTCCACGGGATATATTTTTCTGCGAGAGACTTTTGCTGAACTCTGTTGATCTGAGAATTAAATTAACCCGTGCCAGTGACGCTTTCTGTCTAATGGGTACTAATGACTCCACGTTTCGCCTGAAAATACTGGGGGCGTCTCTATTTGCTAAAAAAGTGTCAGTATCCCCAGCCGTACGTTTGGGTCATGCAGCAGCCTTAATGAAAGGTAATGCTCTCTACCCTGTCTCACGAGTCAATGTAAAAACATACTCAATACCTGCAAACTCAAGAATATGCAGCCAGGAGAATCTTTTTCTTGGGGCTATGCCTAAATATATAGTTTTGGGTATGGTGAACCACGAAGCTTTCACAGGTAGACGAGACCTGTCACCCTTCAATTTTATGCACAATGATGTAGAGTATCTAGCTCTCTGTCAGGACGGTAAACAGATTCCCGCTAAGGCCTTTCAACCTCAGTTTAACAACGGACAGTCTGTTAGAGAGTTTTACAACATGTTCCTGGCTACGGGGAGGCATCTGAAGGATTTACCGTTGAGTATAGACCGAAAGGATTTTAACGACGGTTATTCTCTGTTTGTGTTTAATCTATCACCCGCTGATGACAACGATGTATTGTCACCCATATCCAGCGGTAATTTAAGATTGGAAATGAGATTCAGAGTAGCTTTACCACAGACCACTACACTTATAGTCTATGCTTGTTTTGATTCAATTCTGGAGATTGATTCAAAAAGACAGGTGCTTGTGGATTATTACTAATTTGAAGAAAAATGGATAATCTTCAGATTGAGAGTATTTTGAATCGTTTGCTGGGGGATGCATTTTGTGGCGTGTGGGCCTGTGACCTATTACCCTCGCTGAATCCATCCTTTAGAACACCCGCCTACTTTATAGTCAACACACACCCTGCTCACATGCCTGGGGAACATTGGTTAGCTTTAACCCTAGAAAAGGGGGTGTAGCCACCTTTTTTGACTCTTATGGATTTCCGCCAGACTTTGTTCACTACCCCTCAAGCATCTTACAGTTTTTGGTGAACCGTTCTCAAAACATCAACTACCACACCCGTCAGCTACAACACCCCTTGTCAACCGTTTGCGGGCAACACTGCATCTATTATCTCTGTCAACGGGCCTGTGGATTATCTTACCAACAAACGCTGTCTTTGTACAGCGATGATGTCATAAAAAATGATCAAATGGTATACGACTTTGTGAGAAAACACCGTCTCAAAATAAAATCAACGTCGTCCCGAAACAGAACAACTGCTCTCTACAGATATTTAAAGACTGTTGCGGATAATGAAAACTTTTTTTAAATTTGTAAACTGTATTTCATTGCTGATAAAAAAAGACTGTACGCTAAAATATGTTCAATAAAAACACTTTTATTATTGAATGACAAAGTTGTACGCTACATTTATTTAAGGTGAAATACCGATCCAAGTCGGTGACAGAATAGTTTTTCTCTTTGTCTTTCTACGACTCGTGCGGGCTGTTTCTTTTCCAAACATGAAATTTTGGTCATGGTCCGTAGCCGTCTTGAGAGAGCTGTACTGGTCACGAGCTTGTACGTTTTTCACAGCTGAAGAAGGGATGTTCAAATCAGCTAGGGTATTCAGAAATTTTGACCACCCCGTTGGCGGCGCGGTTCGGGATGATTTATAAGAACGTGATAAATATTTCAATAAATCAGTCATATGTGACCCTTTCACAACTTGACCGTTATAAACAAATTCCCCCTTGGCATTCCAACCTTTGTCACTCTCGGATATTTTTTTTAAGATATATTCGGTGTTGTTGCGATCTCGTGGAGGGAAGCTTTTTAAAACTTCAGCAATCACAAGGTCTGCATCATCCAATGTCTGAGTTGAAACCGGAGCGCTTTGATGCGACAATTCAGTCTCATCATGCCATTCGTCCGGGCGTCCCCTCTGAAGACTTAAAGTTACATGTCGCTGGTCTCTCTGACCCTGCTTTATCAAAGTTAAATATCTTTGCAATAAAGCGTTGTACTTTTTAATTTTTTCATCCGGGGTCAAACCCTGCTCATCTAATACGGCTCTCATTTTGACATCCAATTCATCCTCTACAGTTTCTCTGATGGTGGCAGGCTGTTGAGTCATGCGATTTAGCTGATGGTGCGGAACCAGAAACATTTTCTGCGCCTTCCTCAAAGACATCTTTTCACATATTATCTTCTAACGAGCCCTCCAATAAGTTCTCCGATCATAGGGATAGCGGCGGCTAGCAGCGGCAAAAGAAACCCTCCCGTCTGTTTCTTTAACACCTGATGTTTGCGTTTTAAAGTGGTTTTCTTATCAGATAACAATCTGATAATTTTTTCTGCCTCTTCAGTTTTTTGAATTGAGAAGGTGATAAAGGGATGTTTCCCTTCAAAAGGTTTAAAGCAATCTCACACAATGCCTGGATAAAGTCTGGAGAGCTGTGAATCAGAATATCTTTACGTTTCTTGGGTGTGGCGTGGTATAAAGCCGAAAGTAAAGAAGCGTTTCTTTTTAAACGCGCCGACATGATGATCTAGCTCGTTTTATTTTGGTACATAGACGGTGGGTCGTTGGTGAGGAAGTACACAGCTCCTCAGTCGGAATCTCTCTGGGCAGACGGGTGTAAGATCTACTATTAAATACCCGTGCGGGTCTCTGGTGGCGTCTTCAAAGCTCTCTAAAAAGAATGCCTTTTGAGATGGGTAGATCTGACGGGCCAATATATTATTTGTAGTTTGTCTCGAGGATTTTTAAACAGAACCAAATAATTGCTGTTCAAACTAATTGTGCGACTGTGTTTACCCTGATGAAACACATTTTGAGTCAACATTATAACACTCATGTTCTTGTGATGACGGTACTCTGTAAAGATTTTAACTACATCAGGATGGTCAGAGGCTTGGAAAATAACATCGTCCAAAATAATCAAATGTTTTTGATGAGGTGGAAACAAGATTTCATCGTCAAAAGAATCTGGCAATCCTTCGACAAATTGAATCTTTTTATTCAAACTCTGCAACTCGCTGTACATAGGTTGAAAAGTAGAATAAATCCAGACAATATTTTCAGGTACAATATTCATGACATGTTCACAGTTTTCAAGTACATTTTTTACAAAATAGGTTTTCCCACAACCACTAGGTCCTACAATCAAACATGAGAAGGGACATATAAATCTATGTTCAAAATCAACTTCTTCCATTCCACTCTGATGTGACATTTTAAAACAACACAAATCAAAACTCAATATCCGAAGGGCAAAGTTGTACCATCGGCAAAGAGACGTCTCTTGTCATACACCACTTTAAACTTTTTTCGTAATGATGTGTTTTTCAAGACAAAGTCCTTTTTATTGCGACTAATGGTACGTTGAGGGATCTCAATCACCCTCTCCCCCGAATCGCTGAGGTAACCTTCTACCAGATCTTTGATGCTATCAAAGTTTATCAGCTCACAGCACTCCTGAGTCAGTGTGATGCCTTTGATGCGCATTGCTACTTTCTTTTTGTTTTTTGTCTGGTAAGAGTAGCTTTTTGGACCCGTGGCTGCAAACTCCTGGATGGTATCACCTCCAAGTTCATCAGTCAAATCCCCCAGATAATTACCCATCTCTAAAGGCGTCTCGCCCTTCTTTACCACATAGATTAAACTATCGGTGTCAATGTAGAGGATCTTTTCATTCAACCGCTCTAAATAGCTGTAGAGTTTTAGACGCGCGTGTGCCGTGGTGAATGCAGCAACAAATACATTGTTCTGTTTACCAGGCGGGCGAATGCATTGATCTGTGTATCTCCATCTAATTAAGGCCCTTTCGTTGTCTAGAACGTTAAAGTATTCGACCTTGTGTGTACCCGAAAAAAGGTAGGAGAAGAACTCTTCAGATTCTGAGATGATGCTGGTGTGTAGTAAGTTGTCTCTCTGTGCAAACTTTCCCCAAAGACTGTTGAGACATAATTTAGCCACTTGTCTCTTGGCTGAATTTGTTTGAATTTTCCCAGCGTCTAACAGAATGCCTTGATTCGTATGATAATCCCTGATGTATTTTTCTCGGCTTTCCTGATCCGTTGCATCTGGAGGGTACCCCGATGCTTCCTGTTTACCTTTGAGAAAGCTGTGGATGTAGTTGACAAACACAGAGTCGCTAGTTTTATCAAAGTGCCACACTTCTGTGATTTTTGCCACTCTGTACCCTAGCTCGAGGGCCTTGTTAAATTCAATAGTGACCCACACCCCTGTGAGGGCTCTGTCTTCATCACCGTGACTACACGGACCCTTTTGGTTGTTGGCTTCGGCGCAGGTACGACAGAGAGGGAAGTTTAATTTACCGGTTGAGCATTTGTACGGTAAAACAGGGAAAAAGAGCCCTCGTGGTGGGTAAACGGTGGCTCTGATTAACCCAAAGTAGTCACGAGGATCCCCAAAATCTTTGAAGATGATGGTAGGATGTCCTAGGGGGAACTTTTGCGTACTCATGACGTAGGGATACAGTGAGCAAACGTCAACGTAATACACACTCTCATCATCCGCTGCCGTATGTCTCAGTTTTAATGCACTCGTCCGACCCCCATACAGAGCGTTTCGCGGTACGAGCGGTTCTGGGAAGTTGAAATGTTGGAGAAAGTTTACTACGTCGGCGGATTTTTTCATTTTACGCCAGGTGTGTTCTCTCATCACAATGACGCGAAGGTTGTGTTCAGACTGTAACGCCCTCTCTCTCTCATCACTTTTTGCATGCAACTCCCCAAAGGAAACCCCTCTTAGTGGACACCTCTCTGTAGGATTAAAACATTCTGGGCAACCGTGATAAAAACACCCGTGAAACTCCCACGCATATTTTATACCATCAATCTCTGCATAGCCATCTACAAAATAACGGCCAAACTTTGCTTCGCCGCCATTGAGAGCATGTTGGATAAAGATTTTTTGATCATGCATTACCCATTCCATCCATTTGATGGATTCGTTTGAGAATCTTTTACACTGCTCTGTGTAGTTGTCAGGGCTTGGGATGGCTAGAGTTTTAGGTTGCAGAAAATTGGTTAGAAACACCTTCATGCAGGCTGATGCAATGGTAATAGTGGTGAAAGGGTCCACGCCTGTCTCGCTGAGAAACTGCTCCCTGAATTTAGCACATCCTGTCTGTAGTATGACAACGTCGTTTCTACAGTAATACAAGGCTTCCTTTTTAAAGTCAAAGACACCCTGACTGGCTTCGCTGTACCATCTGTAAAACTCCTCTTGCTCACTCTTTGTCATGCGTTCTACACCGTAATCAGACGGCGGGGGGTAAGGGCCTACGTATGTGAGGTGTTTTCCTGAGCTGAATCTGTGTGGGAAATGCCCTTTGGCTTGATCGGTAAATCCCAGAGCTTTGGGCATGTTGCTCAGACGCATCAGTAGAAAAGAAAGAGAATCGATGAACCTGAGTTGATAATCAGGTTCCTCAAAACTGAGGATTTTACAACCCGTCATGAGAATGTTCTGGGGGGCTGCTTTCTCTTTCAGTATACCTTTTAAAACTAGGTAGCTGTCAAATCCGCGAGCGTTATGCGCTATAAACACATTTCTCCGGTAGCGATTCTTCCTGAAATGCAGGAGAAAACGTCTAACGCAGTCTAGCCCGTAAAACACCTTTTCTTCACCTTTCAATGTTTTTGCGTGCACTAGAAAGGGGATGTGTTCGTTCTTCTCATTGACAAATGTTTCAAAATCGTAAAAAACCAAACCAATATCTTTGGTCTCGCCGACAATGGGCTGGATGTAACATTGGTGGCTGTCATCCAAATTTTCAGAACCGGACGGTTCACCGCACATTCTACATTTAGTTTTGCTGCAACTATGTGCGTCTTTGCCTGTAGTCATATTAACGTAGTAGCATAGCTTGCATATTTTGCATTGTTTTACTTGATCGCATAAACTAAAAGCCCGTTTGTTCATAGCACACGGCTTAACTTCTTTGTGTCTAGCAAAACAGGATTGTGACTGGCACAACCTCTGACAATCTGAGCATTTCACGGGTTTGAACACTTGTGTAGGGCATATGGGGTCCATACAGACTTGACAGTAACCTTTACAGCAGTGCACATAGGGTTTACTTAAACCCTTGTAACAGTGATTACAGACAAACGCTGCGCCTATAAAGGCTTTGAGATTTTTAATCCCGTAGTAGTGATTTTGCAATAGGAATAAAAACAGAGGTTTCGAGCCATCGGCAAAGTCTGTTGCAAAATGTGAGAGGGGTTCGCTATGAGATGTTCTGTAAAACACTACAATTTTGCGTTTCAAAATTTCCTCAAATCTGTGTATGTCACCAAAAGTGACGGGGGTCTTATCATCTAAACCAGCCTGACGCTGTAAATCTCTCCCCAGGCTGTCACATTGAACATCTGTGAATTCGGGATGGAAAACGTGTGAAAGACTGACGGCGAAGCAAAGCTGATCCTCTCTGTCATCTACAAAATAGAGATGCTGCCTTTTCTTTTTGAGAATTTCACAATCTAATGTTTTCTCCAGTTTACGTTTGGCCCCACCCGTAGGGTTCCGGACAATGTGAGCGATTAATTCTACACCTTCGTCAGCGGCTATGCTATTGTTTGACTGTACTATACGATCAAGCAAGCCTTCAAAAGCAGGAAGAATGTTTGAACCTTGAGCATCGTTGGTGACTGAAACACAATCACGCACATTCTGACCTATCACCTCCAGTTGAATTGCATCACCCCGACTAGCTTGTGATTCCACTTCGCTGGCTAATCCTCTAATTACACCCATCACGTTTTGATAAAATGTTGCAATATTTGCAACATTACCCGTTTGAGGAAATGTAAGCGCACGTCTCATGACTAGAGTGTTAAACCGATCATAAGAGGCTGATTCTATCTGACCGTCAGGAGCGGAGACATGCTCCTGCTCCAAACCCCCACCCTCCTGGCGAGATTGCGACTGTGATATATGCTGCTCGTTTTGGGGTTCGTTTGATGAGTTAGGGGGTGATATGTCTGGTTGATTTAGAGTTTGTAGCATGGATTCTATGTTGTCGAAGGCATCGCTGTTGTTTTGATTTAAACTTTGGAAAGCGTTTTGTGGTTCTGAAGGCGATTCAATTTGTACATCTTCATTTCTGAATATTGGTAAATTCCTTAATTCCTCTACGGCTATCTGCAAGTCGAGAGGGATTTGGGGGGCAGAAGGTGACTGTGATATACGTTGCTCATTTTGAGATTCGTTTGATGAGTTAGGAGTTGATATGTCTGGTTGATTTAGAGTTTGTAGCATGGATTCTATGTTGTCAAAAGCGTCGCTGTAGTTTTGATTTAAACTTTGGAAAGCGTTTTCTATGTCCTGAAAATGATTTTGTGGTTCTGAAGGCGACTCGATTTGTACAATGTCATTTCTGGATGTTGGTAAATTCCTTAATTGCTCTACGGCTATTTGTAAATCGAGAGGGACTTGGGATAAGAGCGAAGGAATAGAAGAAGTTGAAGGATTATGACGTAACTGTTCTACAGCTACACTGTTAGACTTAGCTGTAATTTCTACAGTTACTTACCACAAAATGCCCAGTAAAATACCATAATTTTCTTTTCTGGTTAATTACTGTAATAAACATTGCATTATGGGTATTAACATTTCATTTACAGTGATTTACTGTATATTTTGAATTTGCGGTAGTCTGTTAGACTTTACTGTATTTCTACAGTTACCTACCACAAAATGTCCAGTAAAATACCATAATTTTCTTTTCCAGTTCATTACTGTAATATGCATTGCATTATGGGTAGTAACATTTACTTTACAGTAATTTACTGTATTTTTTGAATTTGCGGTAGTCTGCTGTAAAACAACAGCAGTAGTGCTACTGTAGTTGAATAAGACAGACTTAAATAAAATTGTTAGTTCATGTTATAGAAGCATAGAAATGAAATGGAAAAATAAAATATCTCTATAAAATTAAATTATTTCATTTTATAGAAATATTTTACATTTATTGTATTCTACTTTTAGCAGTGAAGGTAATTTAAAAATGTGATATGCTTTTCAGCAATGTAATTAACTTATTGAGAGTTGTAGAGACAAACAACAATGGGATTACGGATATAAATCCTTGGCCGCCATATTTGACCTCTGACCTCGCAACTTCAAAAGAATAGCGGGTAGATACTTCAAAGGTGTTGAAGGAGTAGAGGCTCGAGACATCAAAGGAGGACCGGTTTGGTCCGTGCGCAGCAGAGTCCGGTCACACACACACACACACTACTCAGAGAGAGCTGGAGAAGCGATAAGGTAAGATCAATTTTTGCAAATTCTGTGACATTAAAATCTGTGATAAACCTTTGCAAGCGGCGACGTTAGGTTAAACCTGTGTCATAGCTAGGCTAGAGCAAGCTGTTAACCAGCTTCCCCCCCCCAAAGGAAAGTCTCGCTCCAACCTAACATTTTCCCCTGGTGAGGATTAGCTAGCTATATTACGACGTTCAGTAAAGCTAACACAACTCGTTCTACATGCGCTGTTGTTCAGGACATCTTTTTTACTTGTCAGACCATTGCCTGAAATACAATGTAACCCATATTCTGGGAGTTTAAGGTCGGTTCTGCTAGCTTTTGAGCTAGCTGTTGCCGCATTTTGGCTAACATTACCTCCAGTTAATGCTAATGTTATGTTCCCAATTCTGTTGGTTGGGTTGTCAGTGTTTTAGAATGATTAAGCAAAACTTATTTCAGCTATATTATAGGCCTAGTTTAGGCTACGTGGTAAAATTAGTGGAGGTAAAGTTGACATTAAACTGTTACCTTTACAATTGCCCATCTAGTTTTAGTAGGATCTAATGTTAACATTAGGCTATTTCTTAAAAAAAAACACCCATTCTATATGTCGGGTGATAGGAAAAACGTCTTTGAGTAACGTTAATGTGGTGAATGGAAAGGGGAAAAAAGTCTTTGTAGTTTTTTTAATTTAATTCAGTGTTAACCACATAAGCTCTAGTTTTGGTGAAAAATTCAGTGCCTCCAGCATTTATGGAGAGCAGTTTTTTGCCTTAGCTTCAGGGTTTGGCCACTTAAAACCCTCGTGATGTCCAGCAAAGAGTTGCCTCAGTGCCTTACTTTGCAGTAGTATTATTGCTTTGTGTAATGTGACATCTCATTGAATTCATCCTTTTTAGTGTGTGAGACCTAAGCTAAAGAGTGTGTGACTCAACGAATATGGTGTTAGGAGTTGAGTCTATAGCTACCATGGTTTATGGTGGAAAAGAAAAGTATGTATTTTCCTAGCCCCTTGAACTTAAATTTGACAGATTGTTAAAAAAATTATTTAAGGACTCTTTATAATGGCATAGTGATTAACTTTAAATACATCACATAACATTCTGTGTTATTCTAACAATATAAGAGTTACCTACATTATACTGGTCACCTGCATACTAATGCATGCATTTTTTTTATCTTGTTGTAATTGTGTTTATAACCCCATGCATGCACTTTAAAATATAAATTTTCATCATTTCAAATGTAGAACAACAACCAGTAACTAGAACAACTGAGAGAGACAGGAGGAAGAAGAAAGCTGGAAGAAGGCTTGACCCCATGACCCACAGGAGCATGTGATCCCTTTCAACAATCTATCATCATAAAACCAAAAGTATGTACAGGTATACGTTTTGCAACCTGTGTACTCAAGAATTAGGAATATTCTGTAGACATGTGAAAAAACATCAGTACATGGCAAACTATAGGTTTTCTTGTGGAAATGTGCAATGTCCCACTTCCTTTAAACAGGAACCACAAACACATACGTGTGTGTGTGTGTGTGTGTGTGTGTGTGAATAAAGGGCTGTATTTAAAGATGACTGCTCTTGATTATGAAAATCCTAAACCTGTTTTTCTTTTAAGATTCTTCTTAAGGATCAACTCAGATGAAGGCACCAAGTGCACTGCTACTGTGGGTACAAGCTACAAGACGGGAAGAGTCGTCAAAAGAAAAGTGACAAGCATCAGCTCCAGAGTCACCACCTTCCTCCAACGGCTCACCAAATTTGAGTGGAAGACATCAAACTAGGTAAGCATTTTCTTGTGTGATGTAAAATAGTTAACATCAGAAAATGATTACACAGTACGATGAAGTGGTGCGGCTACGTACCCTGCCTGCCACACCATTGACACAACTAAATCATCTTGTATTTACCACTTGTGTAAGTAGAGGTCACAGTTATGCAGCAAAAGCTACTAAGTGTTGTTTTAATTTTAGTTAAAGTTTTCCTAGTTTTTTTTTTTATATAAGTGACTGATAAGAATAACAATCTTTGAAGTTGGTCCAGTACTGAGCGAGAACACTGTGACCTGCAGCTTTCAAACCGGGCTCTAATGTAATCATATAGGGCTAATGTGCATCGTCAATTTTTTCTACTAAAAGTTCTGTTTTTGCCACTGATGGCGTCAATTTATTATTTTAAGTTTCTGACAACATTTGGAAAGGATCCCAACAGAGATTGGCCTTTTACTTAAAGAGGAAGATCCTTAGTTAGATCAGTTTTGTGAAACGGCTCCAAAATCATCATCACAAAACCCATCGACAGACAGCAAAAGAAAGTAGAAAGAACCTTTGAATTATCTGGGGACTTCACTACTGGTGACTTATTTTGTATACTGTCATATTCTGTTTTTGCACAAGTTGTAAGTCTGTTAACAGTTTAGATGAGATATACTCATGACCATTTCTCTGCTTCACACACAGTCCAGTATGGACCACCTCACCAGAGCATCTCTGGATTGGAGGCTCCATCTTGGCCTCTCTGTCCACCTTCCAGAAGATGTGGATCAGCAAGCAAGAGTACCATGGGTACGGTCTTCACAGATCCTTCTAAGCAGACTGTTCCTCCTTCCAAAGCCCAACAACTTCAGCTTTGTGGTAACAACCACACCACATTTTGTATACATTTGCAAATACAGGTTATTTAGTTTTCTGCGGGATTTAAAATGTTCAATTCGTTTTGAGAGTCAATTCAAATGGTAACTACATTGTTCAGACATGTATTCACCTCTGAATGCTGCCCAGTGTTTGGCGTATGTTTAGACATTGTTTTAGTATCACTTGTATGTCAATTTTCTGTTCTTTTGCACTTTCAGAGTTAAAAAATATCTTGTTCCTGATGTTTTTACCTGAAAATAAAAATGTATTACTTTTGTACATGGGCTAAAGTCAATTATTTGGAATTTATTAAATTCAATAGAATTTATGTAAAATATTTAAAATTGTTTGTACAGCCAATGCCAAATAGTGTAATACATTGTGAACCACAATTACAATAAAACTATAATACAGCAAGACAATTACAGCATTATTTAGCAAATTGTAATTATAATATGATTACTGTAAGGGTATTATACAGTAAAACTAAGTTACAGTAAGGGTACTTTTTCTACTGTAAAACTAAGGTACAGTAAGGGTATTATATTACTGTAAAACTAAGGTACAGTAAGGGTATTTTTACTACTGTAAAACTAAGGTACAGTAAGGGTATTATACTGTAAAACTAAGTTACAGTAAGGGTATTATACTGTAAAACTAAGTTACAGTAAGGGTATTTTTACTACTGTAAAACTAAGGTACAGTAAGGGTATTATACTGTAAAACTAAGTTACAGTAAGGGTATTATACTGTAAAACTAAGTTACAGTAAGGGTATTCTAATACTGTAAAACTAAGTTACAGTAAGGGTATTATACTGTAAAAAACATCTACGGTTATGATACTGTAATCGGGTAGTTACAGTAACTTACTGGCAACGTGTTGCCAGTAAGTTACTGTAAGGGTTTTTATACTGTAAAAAACAAGTACAGTTATGATACTGTAATTGCCGGGTTACAGTAACTTACTGGCAACACGTTGCCAGTAAGTTACCGCAAAAATACAATAAAAAGTCTAACAGTGTAACACAATGTCAAGAGGGACTTGGGATAAGGCTGAACTAGATAAAGAATCAGAATCACTATCCATCTTTAAAAAACAAAAACATAACAAACAAATAAAAACAAAATGAAAAAAAATTGAAAAAAAATCATTTACATGTGTAAAATATTACAGCATTTTTCGCAAATGGTTGTGAATGATGCAATTATAGATTGCATCAGCTGGACAACCATCCGGTGTGTTTCTAACTGCTGAACCCCCCTTTGCAGTCTTGCTCTACTCTCTACAATCCCCTCTGGTGAACAGTCGATTGAATCCTCGAAAAGTTGACGGACGATCTCTGATTTGACACGTTTTCGCTGTTTAGTGGGTCTGGAAGGACCCCTCTTAATGTTGGGTGTGGTAAACCTCGCAGAAGAGGAAGTTTGAGGTTCCTGTCTTCTGGGAGGAGAGAAAAATATAGGTTTTACCGGTGCTGCTTGCTGTCTGATGGGGGTCAGTGGGTATACTCGAAACGGGGGCACCTTCCTCACTGGTGTTGAGACCGTCGGCGGAGAGTCTGTCGATTATAATAAAAGAAAATGTTAGCATTATAATTCGTTAATATCATTTTAGTTAGACATAAAGTTTTTGTTTCAGATTCTGAATTTACCCTAAAAAATGGGGAAATTAATAAAATATTTACTAAAATTGTATTTACGGTGTTTAGCCATTTAATCATTTACATATTTATGTTATACATTCAATATAATAATCTTATAATCTTTTTCAACTATCAACCTTTGAGCAACCCTCCGGCCCATGTGGGATAGTAATGAGGCATTTCGTTGTGTGGCAACCTCGAGAACAATAAGAACCAATGAGAGCTTGTTACGTCAACGTCGTCATAGCACTGCGACCAAACACCAAACACTATGATTTCATTTGAACACAGACGCGGTAAGTGATAGTTCCTCCGACGGAGGCTTTGAGAGTGTATTACATTCAAAATCTTAAAAAGTACCTGATATGAACGCGTCAGATCCTTGTGCCGGAGGTCCCCGAGGGCTCTCGATTTTTACCCCGGTTTGTGTTGCTTTCGACGGGTTCTTTAACACGGGAGTGGATAGATGCTTTGTCTTCATACGACGCTTGCCGCTCGGTTTTGGATCGCTTTTGGCATCCTGAATTTCTTCCAAAGATTCCTTGTAGCATCCGTCAGCAAAATCTGTAAGTATATATTTCGGTTAACCTTCAATATGTTCGATTTTTGATGTGTGAGTTTTTAAATAATAAAAAAAGACGTACCAGATTGTCTTGTAAGATCGATCACTCCCAAATCCACAGCTGTTAGTAAAATATGAATAATTCTGATTAAAAAAAAAAGCACAGTCCAACGTTTAGACAATTAATAGGAGACATAAAAACTTGCAAAAAAAAATTAAATTATTTACCTCTGTCCATGGTTGCGTGGTTTTGCTAGAGTTGAGTTAAGTTGAGTTGAGCCGGTGTCTGTGTCTCTCTGAAACTGTTCACTCGGGGTGACACGTTTATACCTAGCGTTTGGTTTATTTTTCCCTCCAAATAATTGTATAGGATTCATACGGAACAAAACTATATGTCAATCTAAGAATCACGTCATTTAAGTTCATAAGGAAACGTATAATTTGATGCATACCGGAGAGAGTTTCTCACGTTTAGGGTCAACCGTGTGATTGAACGCTCTATGCAGTCAGATCTCCATGACGAGCTGTCTGGATGTTCGATACCATTCAAGTGTTTTTAACCCTCTTAGTGAGAGATGATTTCTTAAAATGTGCGGTAGAGCATACCACACACACATACCAGAGAGTTTCTCACATCACTATGACCGTGTCATAAAAGTGTCAATTTAGTTGGATTAAAACCAGTACACAGTGTTTTTACCATAATTGTGAAAATAACAACCAACACATTTGTTACCTTAACATTGGATAACTGAAAGAATCTGATTTTGACTGCTACACTTGCCTTGTGATTATGAGAAGAAAAGGGAGGGGGTAAAGGGGGTATGCAAATTAGTTAAAACGAGGGGCCCCTATGAGGTAATCCTCTCTCTGGGTCCGATGAGGTAATCCGCCAACACACACACACACACACACACACACACACACACACACACACACACACACACACACACACACACACACACTCCACCCCTCCTCTCCCCACCACACAATCCACCCCCTCCAACACTTTGAGCAATCCTCTGTCACTTTTAGCATTGAACCATATAACATGTATGACATAGAACAAAGGGGCCGATCCCATATGCAAATTAGGGTGTGGGAATATACAAATTAGGTCAAAGGTCAGCTGTCAAAAAAGTTTGAGGAAAAGTTTTCCATTCATATGCTAATTAGGACCCCCTGACACGCGTGGGAAAGGGGGAGGGGTCATTCATATGCAAATGAGGGGCCCACACGTGTGGGAAAAGGGGGAGGGGCCATTCATATGCTAATTAGGTCAAAGGTCAGCTGTCAAATCAATTTCACGCATGAGTTTGACGAAAGGTATATCCTTATTCTCTCTCATGCCTTTATTTACCTTAATACTTTTAAATGATCAACCTATAACTTAAGGTAAATAAATATCAAATTCCATCTTAAAATCAAAACAATAAACTATTAATTGAAATAGTGAGGGTTAGGGTTACCTTTTCTGTATTGGGGGGCATCGTGTATAAACGTATTGTGATGATATAAAAAATCTAAAGTTTTTCAAACAATTAATCTGTTTCCCTAAAACATTCTCACTTCCATCTCATAAAATACAGACGCTTGTTCTGGTGCCTTTGGCGTTGTTATTGACGCTTGGTCATCTCCTTTAGCGTCATGTAACACGCTTGGTCTTCATCCTGTGGTGTTCAGAGTTTAACTTCCTTTAACAGATTAAACAGTTAATATAATGTATAGTATAACATATTAAATCTGCTGTGTGTGTGTGTGTGTGTGTGTGTGTGTGTGTCCCTACAGGGCTGAGTGCTGTCTCATCAGCTGCTGGACATCTGAAATGACGAACTGAAAAATTCTATCATGTTTAGATCTTTTTTTGAATTACATACAAGAGTCAAAATATATTCTGTAGGTAACCAGAAATAATAATCTACAGATAGAGCAGGTCTAGACCACTCTATAATCTACAGATGGAGCAGGTCTACACCACCAGGACCCTCGGTCCAGTGGGTCTGCCTGCTTGTATGCAGGTTCATTACTCCTTGTCATTGGCAGTCATTGAATGTTCCAACTTTTAAAACCATGATCTGCGTTGATGTTCTCCAGAAACCTTCATCCGTTGATATGGAGCTGTATATTTTGAGATGTAAAGTCATGTTTGAACTCATAAAGTTTCTTTGATCTTTCCAAACTAGTTCCTGTTTCAAAGAAAGTGATAAAAGTGAAGTTTGAGAAGAAGGGGGATGTGAATCTGACTGACCCTGTTGTGATGGCGGCCATGTTGGAGCAGGTACATCATGTTTTCTACTGTTTTACGTTCATGAAGAACCAATCTAATAAGATATGTGTCTCAGCTCCAACAGAAGCTGAGGGCCCAGGGGCTGGACCACAACATCAAGCTGAGCTGGAGGAAGCAGGCCGATGGAAAAGTCTTCCACAAGGAAGACCAGAAGACCAACAAGAGGAGGAGGAAGAGGGACGAGCTGTAATGTTGCGTCTCTTTCTTTCCTCTAAGATGTGACGGAGCAGAACAGATCTGCAACTATCAGCTGATTCAGAGTCAGTTCTGGATTTTCCTTGTTTTTACCTGGACCCTAGTTTCCCATGCGCATGCTGCTCCATACACGCTAAAAAAAGTGAGTATTTACATGGAGTCTGGTGGAGATATGCTGCTCTATACATGCTAAAAGTAGTGATTAATTACATGGAGTCTGGTGGGTTTGGTGACGACGATTTCTGTTTCATGGTAAACTAAAAGGATCTTACTCTTTAACTAAATAGGGTCCATGTTGAAAACTACTGAAGTTACACTTTTGATCAATTAGTCGCAACTATTTTTATAATCAATTTATCTTTTTACAGCTTCTTAAACATGAAGACTAGATGCTTTTCTTGTTATATTTGATCATATCTTAATATATTACATGGAGATTAGATGCTTTTCTTGTTATATTTGATCATATCTTAATATATTACATGGAGATTAGATGCTTTTCTTGTTATATTTGATCATATCGTAATATATTACATGGAGATTATGTAATGGTTGCCCATGTCCATCTTTAATAGAGGCTATATTATATGTGGGGAACATGCAGTAGTGTATTGTTGTTATTCCCATGTTGATAAAGTATGTAGCCTAGTTATCAGTGGCCTGGATTGGTATCACGTGTATGGTCTGATGTTGGTGTATTATCTCCTTTTATTTTGAAATATATTTCTAATGCATACCTCTATATAATGACACTGGGTTGTGACGTGTGAAAAAAGGCTGATCGATTGGGCGAGAGAAGGACGGGGAGAAGCGGTCGGGTTCAGAGGGCGCAGCGTGGCAGTTTTTCCAGGAGACCCCGGCCTCCGGATCAAATACGTTTTCGGTGGATTACAAACTGGGATTACTCCTTGGTGCTACGGCGGCGACCCTGGTGCTGAGCGGACCGGGGCGAGGTTGCGTGAGTTGTCCGTGCGGACAGTTATTAACCGCGGCTTCTGGCCACGCTTCTCCGGCCATGTTTTGTTTTGTTTTGTTTTGTTTGTTTGTTTGCTACTCTGGATCCGGACTATTTAAGTTCATTGAATGACATTGGTTTTGTTGGGACGTTGGGGGGTTTTGGGGGAAAAGTGTTTAAATGTGTGGGTCACTTTTAAGTGCGTTGACGTGTATGTACGGAGGGGGTGTGTCCGATGTGTAATAAGTTGTGTCATTAATACACGCAGTTAAACTTACAATCTATGGTCTACTTTTTATTTTAATAGCATGGTTATTGAGCCGACCTAAAGGCATTTAGGGGGTTGGTAGTGTTGGGGGGGGTTTATTCAGGTGTTGTGTATTTAAAATAGGGAGGACAAGGTTATAGCCGACTGATATCAGTGATCCGCCCATTACCTTAATTTTAAGCGTTGTACCTTTCCTTTGCCGAGTGAGTTTGGGAATTGTTACAGATTGGTGGCCAGTATGGGGAGTGGAGGATTTAATTGTGATATTGTGGGTTATGTTATACTTTGTGCCTTGCTGTAGGTTAGTGTTAAACGCAGCCTGGGTTTTCTCCTAACAAAAAAAAAAAAAAAAAAAAAAGTGTTTGGGGATTTTTTGCTGTGGATTAGGGGTGGTGCTAAATTGCCTGCTAGGGTTACACAGTTATCAACACACATTTACACCAAGACGTTCAGCAGTACGTTCCACTACTTACATTACATTCGCTCCTTTGGGTTTGTTCGGCCGTTTTATCAAAGATGGATGCCACGCACCAACAGGGGACCGTCGCAGAAAGTGATGAGCTTGAAGGTGGGGCTTCCTCTCCTCTCATAGACTGGGAACAAAATCCCAGCCTGCCTACTGAGGCCACCCCACACCGACACGTCACGACCAGGCATAATCAAAGCAGCATCAGTGACATAACCTCTATGTTGGACTCCCTGTACCTAGATCCACCTGACCAGGAAGAACAACGGCAGTCAGGAGATGAGGAGGAGGAAGCTGAGGCGGTTTTGATAGCGGCGCAGGTCCAAGAATTGCAGTTGAGGATGGAGGCCCTGGAGAATCGGGTCAAAGACACCATTGACAGCACACTCCATCGGGAGGAGGGTCTCAGAGCGGCCATTGAGACAGTGATGGAAGAGGCCAAGGAGTATGTCGACACTAAGCTGCAGAGTTTTGATCAGGTGGTGGTGGCCTGCTTAAAACGCAGAGATAAGCAGTGGGGTGAAGACTTGGAAAAGACTCGGAATAAAATCCGTTCCTCCTGGAGGCCAACAAGTTTCTCCACACCTGCAGCGCTACAGTCGACGACCCGGCAAGGGGATTTTTCCCTTCCAGCCTCTGCTGCGGCCACAGCCAAACCTCCTATTAGGATGGAGTTTCCCCAGTTTGGTGAGTCGAGGGATTCGGCTGACGTCACGGATTTCATCGAGCAGTGTGACAACTTTCTCACTCTAAGGCCACTGAGTGACATTGAACTATTAGGCACACTCAACACTGTGCTTAAAGGGCCTGCACGGAGTTGGTGGTTAGCATCCCGGAACAACATATCCAATTGGGTTAGGTTCAAAAGAGCATTCCTAGAGGCTTTTCTGCCCACGGACTACCAGTCGGAGATCGAGGAGCAGCTTCGATCCCATGTGCAGTCGCCTAACCAGTGCCTCCGGGACTTTGCTTATGATCATCGAGCGCTCTGCCTGAAATGGAGTCCAGACATGCCAGAAGACGAGATGGTGCGGCGCATACTTAGTGCATGTAACCCCCGGTTGGCGAGTGGGCTGCGGGGCATCGTGTCGACGGTGGACCAGATGGTCAAGGTGGGGTCCCTCATTGAAAAGGATTGGAGTAACTCCAAGCTTTATTGGAATCGAGTGCAACAGTCCCAGGTTGCCGACCGCTCTTCCAAGAAACCCAGCAAGAAGACTGAGCAGGGTCAAGGCCGGGGTCAAGGTGCGAATGTGGCTTCGGTGCTAGGGATTCCTACTCTCCTGGTGGTGCCACTATCCATCCGTGGTGCCAGTGGTGATGCTGTCCTGGATTCGGGCTGTACGTACTCCCTCATGAGTGAAACCCTGTGGAACCAAGTCAAGAAGGCAGGAGAGACACTAAGTCTGAGTGTCATTCCAAAGTTTATCATGGCCAATGGGCAGGAGAGTCGGCCTTTAGGGATGACCACCCTGCTCCTTTCCCTTCACGATGCCCACGTCACCGTCAACATACACATACTCAGCGCCAATCAACTTTGTTATCCCATGCCACTGGTTCATGAGATCTTAGAATCCATGCATGGAGCGCAGTGTTTTAGCTCACTTGATCTTCAGAGCGGGTACTGGCAGGTGGCCATGGATGAAGGAAGTAAACTAAAAACAGCCATGACCACCCACCTAGGACTGTTCCAGTTTAAGGTCATGCCATTTGGACTGAGGAATGCCGGAGCCACCTTCCAACGGCTGATGGAAAATGTTCTGGGGGAGTTAAAGGGCAGAATATGTTTTGTGTACATAGACGACATCATTGTTTTCTCCAAGTCGCATGAGCAACACCTACGTGATCTTGAGGCGGTGTTTGAAAAACTCCATCATGCACATCTAACTCTCAATGTCGCTAAATGCCATCTTCTGCAATCCCAACTCACCTTCCTAGGACATGTGGTCTCCGGAAAAGGCGTAGAAGTGGAAACAACAAAAGTGGAAGCAATTGCGGCTTACCCCGCACCTAGGGATTTGAAGAGTCTCCAGAGGTTTCTGGGGTTGGTGGGCTGGTACCACAAGTTCATCCCTCGGCTGGCCAATATCGTCACCCCCCTTAATAACCTCAAGAAAAAAGTGGTCGAATGGGATTGGACTGCACAGTGTCAGGCCGCCTTTGAACATTGTAAAGTGATGCTGCAGTCGTCACCAGTGTTGGCTCAGCCAGAGCCACACGGGTGTTTTCAAGTGCACTGTGATGCCAGCGATGTAGGTTTGGGTGCGGTCCTGATACAGGCAATAAAAGGGGAAGACCAAGCCATTGCATTTGCTTCAAGAGCTCTCCATGGTGCTGAACTGAGGTATTCCACCTCAGAAAAGGAGTGCTTGGCTGTTGTGTGGGCGGTGGAAAAGTGGCGTCATTACTTGGAAGGAGAAGCATTTGACATTTACACAGACCACAGCGCACTAGCCTGGGCATTCAACCAGTGATGTAGTGGAGGCTAAACGCACGTAAACGCCGTTTATGCACCTCTCAAAATTCGGAAATGGCGTTTACCCACCTCCAAAGTGCGTTTACCCACCTCTGAATAGCCTATTGTCCCAAAGCCATTCTAAATTAAGCTTATGTCGTTTTAGTTTCATATTGTTCATTATTCATTTCATAGGTTGTTAAACCTAAGACGAAGTCCATCATATTGCGCTGCATTACTGTCAGTGTTGACTAATCTCTTGCGGTGTTTGGGGCTGTGAGCCCCCAGCGTTGCCTTCCAGGCAGCGCTACCTGTAATGTACTAGGATTGGGCAATGGTTGGGTGCCTTGAAGTCCCGGTCGCAGCGCTGCCTGGAAGTCAAAGTTGAGGGCATTAAACATCAAGCAGGAAGCGGCAGACTAAAGTCAAAGATTCGTCGGTCATGTCATACTATCCTACATGTAGTTAATGATGAATGGGTTTGAAATGGTAAACATGTGACTTTATGTCAGATTGTTGTGTCTTGCAAAATGTGTGTGAAGCATTAAATATGTGTAGACTTTTGGGGACTTGAGAAGAGGTTTTGCTCTGTGTGTCAGTTTAAATAATTGTTCTATGCATGTCATTTTATTGTGTTAGCAATTGGAAAAACTGTATTCACCAACTATTTTGTTAATCAATTAGTTGGTTTGAGTAATTTTGTTAAGACAAAGTAAAAAGGTCTTTGATTCCAGCTTGTTATATGTGAATATTTTGCACATATTTTTGTTGTCTCTGTTTTGTCATTTAGTAAACTTTATAGATTTCAACCATATAATTCTTCTTGAGTCTTTTTAACAAGAACTTTGATTAATGTATGAACTGAATACTGATTGTGTGACCTATGAGGGAACAACCAGTGATAAATTGCCTATAGCAATGTCATTCAATTCAATTTGTCATCAGGGTGCACCGGTAGACCGTCCCGGTAGACCTGATGACCCAATGTCATCAGGTGCACCGGTAGACCGTGGCCCCCCTTATCGGTGATCGCGTCGTGGTCCACCTGATCGCAGAATTTATAGTTACCCACCTCTTTTTTTACCACTACACCTCTGCATTCAACTGTCCCAAAACTTCATCCCGGCTCACCGATGGACGTTGCGGCTGCAGGCATTCTCTTTTCGGGTCCATTACAAGAAAGGTTGTTGTAATGTGGTACCGGATGCCCTGTCCCGTCCACGAGCACATCCTCAACCGGATGGGAATGTAGGTCTGGCTAGTGCAAAATCTTACTGGTCTGATCTACCTAAGACACTTCAGGACATTGAAACGGCTCAGGAGACAGATCCCTTATGCCAAGAGCTTGGCCTTTCCATCTGCAATCCAAACACGGGACGCCTCCATTATCACAACAGCATGGGGTGTTATACGGGGTGTACCATCTAAGTATGGCGGCTTCAACTACCAGCTGGTGGTTCCCGCTGTGTTAGTCCCAGAGTTTCTGGCTATCTTCTATGACAGTCCATTCGGAGGTCACCTAGGGAGGATGAAGACCCTCCTGAAGATCCTTGACGTGGGATGGTGGCCTACAGTGCGCAAGGACGTTTGGAGCCATGTGCGCAGTTGTCCTATATGCCAACAACACAAAGGATCCAATGTCAAGCCCGCAGGGCTACTCCAGTCAACAGAGGTCTGTGCACCGGGGGAAATGGTAGGAGTGGACTTCATGGGACCCCTTCCTCTCAGCAAGGGCCGGAATTCAGTTCTGATGGTGGTGGTCGATTATTTCAGTAAGTGGGTGGAGCTGTTCGCGTTGAAGGATGCCAAGACACCAAAAGTTTGCCAGATCCTTAAGAACGACATCTTTACACGATGGGGGTACCCACCTTCCTTGTGTCTGACCGTGGGCCCCAGTTCACCAGTTGTTTACTGTCCAGCTCTGTGAATCCTGGGGTGTCACGCAAAAGCTTACCACCGCATACCACCCACAGACGAATCTGACGGAAAGGGTCAATCGGACCCTGAAGACCATGATCGCCTCGTTTGTGGGGGAACATCATCAGGACTGGGATCGATGGTTACCTGAGTTCCGGTTGGCTATTAACACGGCCGTGCATGAGACCACTGGGGTGTCCCCTGCTGTGTTGGCTTTGGGTCGCAACCTCAAAGGCCCATTGGAGCGACTTATTCATAAGGCACCCTCACCCAGCACATCTACATACAACACCCTACACACACAGGCGCTATTGCTGAAGGAGGTTGAAAGACACGTTGGGGTGGCAAAAGCCAGACAAGCTAGATACTATAATGCACGACGCAGAGATGTACACTTTGCTGTTGGGGATCTGGTCTGGGTTAGGTCACATCCACAGTCTAAAGCCTCAGCCAAATTCTCTGCTAAGTTTGCACCCAAATGGTCAGGGCCAGTTAGGGTAGAGAAAAAGCTAGGACCTATAAATTACCGTGTTCGAGGGTTATTCGATAATGCGAAGGTGGACCATATAAATGTGGTAGACCTGAAACCCTTCTATGGCCCCGATAAGCCGCTGGCTGGGGGGGGGGGGAATGTAATGGTTGCCCATGTCCATCTTTAATAGAGGCTATATTATATGTGGGGAACATGCAGTAGTGTATTGTTGTTATTCCCATGTTGATAAAGTATGTAGCCTAGTTATCAGTGGCCTGGATTGGTATCACGTGTATGGTCTGATGTTGGTGTATTATCTCCTTTTATTTTGAAATATATTTCTAATGCACCTCTATATAATGACACTGGGTTGTGACGTGTGAAAAAAGGCTGATCGATTGGGCGAGAGAAGGACGGGGAGAAGCGGTCGGGTTCAGAGGGCGCAGCGTGGCAGTTTTTCCAGGAGACCCCGGCCTCCGGATCAAATACGTTTTCGGTGGATTACAAACTGGGATTACTCCTTGGTGCTACGGCGGCGACCCTGGTGCTGAGCGGACCGGGCGAGGTTGCGTGAGTTGTCCGTGCGGACAGTATTAACCGCGGCTTCTGGCCACGCTTCTCCGGCCATGTTTTGTTTTGTTTTGTTTGTTTGTTTGTTTGCTACTCTGGATCCGGACTATTTAAGTTCATTGAATGACATTGGTTTTGTTGGGACGTTGGGGGGGTTTTGGGGGAAAAGTGTTTAAATGTGTGGGTCACTTTTAAGTGCGTTGACGTGTATGTACGGAGGGGGTGTGTCCGATGTGTAATAAGTTGTGTCATTAATACACGCAGTTAAACTTACAATCTATGGTCTACTTTTTATTTTAATAGCATGGTTATTGAGCCGACCTAAAGGCATTTAGGGGGTTGGTAGTGTTGAGGGGGGGTTTATTCAGGTGTTGTGTATTTAAAATAGGGAGGACAAGGTTATAGCCGACTGGTATCAGTGATTTTCAATTCAATTCAATTTTATTTATAGTATCAATTCATAACAAGAGTTATCTCAAGACACTTTACAGATAGACCACACTCCAGAATTTACAAGGACCCAACAGTTCTAGTAGTTTCCTCCAGAGCAGCAACAGTGCGACAGAGGCGAGGAAAAACTTCCTTTTAGGCAGAAACCTCGGTCAGACCCAGGCTCTTGGTAGGCGGTGTCTGACGGGCCGGTTGGGGTTAGAATGAAGAGTGGCAATAACAAAAATAGAAAAAATTAGTAGTTTGTAGCAGTTCTTTGTGGTAGTTCATGGCATAGCAGGACGCTGTGCAGCATTACAAGGCACAGCAGGACGTAGCAGGACGTAGCAGGGCACCACAGTGTAGCAGTTGAACATGGCATCACAGAACGTGTAGCGGAATCATGGCAATAGCTGCTACCCTGATTTCGGAGCCTCTCTGATCCAAGGGAACATGCTGGGGAAAAAAGAACATAAGGACTCCGGGGAATGACTCCCCAGAAATAGGTTAGTAACAAGCATTTCTGGGACATGGATGCACATAAATGAAAAGATGGAAAGATAGAGGAGAGAGGAGCTCAGTGTATCAAAATAAGTCCCCAGCTGTCTAAAACTATTACAACAAAACCAAGAGAGACGAGGTAAAGAGAGCTCCAGCCCGGCCGGGCTAGAACTCTCCCCAACCGGATCGGGCTGTATGCCAAGTCTCCCTTTAGTTCTATTATATTCTTGATTATATGTTAGATAAATCTGAAAACTATGTGACTAGTGTAACCAAGGTCAAAAATCTATATTAAAAGAGCTGAAACTTTATTAAGAAGTCAATTCATTCAATTGTCTCGAAAACAATTAAATTGAGGTAAAGAGAAAATAAATGGGAAGTTTATTTTGAAGGAGAGGAGTTGGAGACGTGCTCTCAGCCAATCAGGAAGAAGCCCGGACTGTTGACCTGCACGGAGCAGAGTTCACTTCCTTTTTGAGCTGCTGGGAGAACGTAGCAAAACCCTCGTGTTGAACGATACCTACCTTGTGAATATATATTGACAAAAGTTGCTAAGAGGGATTAAAAACCGCTTGAGACGGTCTAGTGGGGAGCCCTGGACCTTTGGGCGTGCAGTTGGAGAGACGTGACGCCTCCCTGATGAAGAAACGCATTGGTGAGCGATTGTTCTACCATGTTAAGCGTTAGCCGCTAAGCGCTAGCCGCTAATGCTAGCGCGCATGAAGCGCTAGCTGAGATGCTAACTAGCACAATGTCAGACACCATTCACAAGCGCTAGAACCATTAGCTGGTGGTTTAGAACTGCAAACTTAATTCAGCGTTGTGCAATATGTTGCATAATTGTCATAAATTTGACTGTGTTGATTTAGCACTTAAAGCATCTCTGTAATCTGTGCACTTTGAGCATATTAAGATATGTTTTAATTATCTTTGAGTGTTATATTTTATTTGAGATGTGTCTAAGCATGCCCTCATATGTCAGAGGGTACACAGACTGTTTTCAGCATACATGGAGTTAATTTGTTAACTAAGGTTCGGGAGCAGGGCCACGCCTAAACCACACCTCTAATCACCAGACAAACCTACATATACCGTGCTGCGTAGCCAGACTTGCGTCTCTGATTGCTTGACGCGTGACGGTCGGCGTTTCACGCTCCCGGTCGTGGATCCGGAGCTGCTGCTGCGCTCACCTGGAGTCCAGGACGTTTTGTACGGCGCTCTATTCGACGCAGGACATGTTTCAGTCACGCCGCAGCGGTCGGATCCCGTCATTTGTCTCAACGGCGCCGATTGAGGGTTGCGGTTTGCGGTTGTCATGCCTCGGCTTCGCCCGGATCTACTCTCCTCCGCCGACCGGTCCCCTGCTTCCCTCGGCTTCGGCTTTTGCTTCCAGCGGCTCTCGGTCTCCTTCCCCTCATTCCGTGGGGTCGGGATATCGGAACCGCGGGGGTCGGCATTTACCCTCTCCTCGCCATCGGCCTTCCTCCCGTGGGGCGCATCGTGGCGGCTCTTCCTTGTCTCCGTTGCCACCCCTGAGGCAGCAGCCCCCGGGCCTCCGGCCCCTCCGGGTTTGTTGCAGGCGTCGGCTTCGGCCGGCATTGTCGCACATGACGTCACGGTCCTCGTCGGCCACGGACCGCATCTCCGGCTCCCCCTGGCGGTGGTCAGGTCGTATTTCCCCATGTGCCTGCTCCCTCTGTCTGTCATGTCTCAGGCGTTCTCTGCCTTTCATCCCTGTGTTCGCAGGCTTCACGAGACCCTGCGCACATGCATCCCTTCATCCCTTCATCCCTTCCTCTACCCTTCCTTCTGCTGTCCTGGCCGATCGGCTTCTGCTCCTCCCTTTCTCTGCTGGCCGCACTGCAGTGCCACATCCAGCCGCTCGAGGGGACCTTCCCACTATCGTGCTTGCCGATTCTTGGCCTTCTTCTTTGCTTCTGGTCTTTCCTTCCCCCCCCCCCCCCCCCCCCCCCCCCGTCCCCGCATCCCCCCCCCCCCCCTTCCCCAACTCCCTAATGCATTTTGCTCCTTGTGTTGTCCACTTTTTCTCCTGCCAGGGCTGCTCCGGTCGCTCGGCCGGCTTCGTCGGTGCGTTGGCCTTCACCGGTCTCCCCTGCTCTGCTCCGGCTTGTTCTCTGGCTCTTGGTTTGAGTTTTGTTGTTGCCGATTTCCCCTCTAGCCCTTTGAGGTTTCCTTGTGTAACGTTGGAGGCTTTACACGTCTGATGTATTGTTGTTATTGTTATGTATTCCGTGTTTGGGCGCGGGTCCGGGTCTCCTTCGTCGTTCCGTGACCTATGGGCTTACCCCATTGTTGGCTTCCTTTCTTTTGGGGGCACGAATGGTCTCGAGTCTTACTCATTTAACACCTACTAGCCAGCCATCAACTACATCGGCTCCAGGCCGCCAAGGCACCTTCACAACACCCACTTTTCACTATTCCAAAATGGCCACTTGACTTTTGTTTCAGAAACAGCATTCTCTGCATTTCAGCCATATCACCCAAACATTTCCACATCGTCGCAGCATCCACAGTCGCTAGATCACGCATCTGCCATCAAACCATTCAGTTCCCAGGCCGCAGGTCATTCCAAGCACACCGGTCTTACATTCACAAACTATGTCAACGATTTCAGTCAAGCCCACGCACAATCAGTTTTACACAATCTGACACTTTTGGGGGTCTGTAAACTATTCGGGCGAAAACTGCTTCTGAGACAGAACCCCCATCCTGAGTCTCTTCCACCCGGACATCACACATCCTCCCAGACCAGCCATCAGACGACATCCACATCAATTTCGCACATTCATAATGTTCATTTGCACATTCATAATGTTCATTAAATCTTTAACTAACACATGGTTGTGGCGTGGTCCATGCTAGTGAAATGGAGTTAATTTGTTAACTAAGGTTCGGGAGCAGGGCCACGCCTAAACCACACCTCTAATCACCAGACAAACCTACATATACCGTGCTGCGTAGCCAGACTTGCGTCTCTGATTGCTTGACCCACCCTCCCTTACCCTCTCCTTTCGTCCATCTTCCATTCCTGTTGCACTTCTCTCTCTTGTCTCTTCTAGGTACCGTCTGGGGGGTCTGTAAACTATTCGGGCGAAAACTGCTTCTGAGACAGAACCCCCATCCTGAGTCTCTTCCACCCGGACATCACACATCCTCCCAGACCAGCCATCAGACGACATCCACATCAATTTCGCACATTCATAATGTTCATTTGCACATTCATAATGTTCATTAAATCTTCAACTAACACATGGTTGTGGCGTGGTCCATGCTAGTGAATAGTATGTTAATTTTGTGTTCTAAATATTTTGTGTAAGTGATACTTTGATATGATATTGAAAAGGTTTTTCAATAATTACCTCTAGGAATATTGTGAGGATGGTTGTTACCAATATGGTAATTTCATGTTACAATAATTGTTCAGTTAACATGAATTATATTCTACAGTTCATGATTGAAAGCTAAACAAATGTTCTGACCTTACTCACTGTAGGTCAGGTTTTTTTGTTGGACCCTGTTGAACCTTTGATCTACCTGGAAGTTGGAGCCTGGATTGAGACTTTGATGGCGAGCCCCAGCCCAGTGGAGAACTAGAGATACGGCGCCTGCAGGATTTAGCACCTCATTTCACACACACACACACGCATACCAACTGCGCGGTAGGACAAACCTTTCACATTCACAGTGGATTGAACTGAACCTGATTTGAAGTGACTGAAAACAGAAACTCTGAACTTTAAATCACAGCTGTGGGGACTTGGTTATATTTTATTTTTTTACTTACCCGGGTAAAATTTTGTGTAATCTGATAGTGTGTAATTGTTATGTTGTTTATGTTTTTGGCTTATCCTTCTCGTCTATAAATTAAAAGAGAAGCGTCTTTGTTTTCTCAAAGCAAGTAAACTGTTGTTGAGTCATTCCTGGTGTATTGTTTGGTAATTCCTGGGCTCCATAGACGAACATAGAACTTCTGATCTTACTGGCCATAGATATTTATCATATAGAGTAATCCCTTTCTGTTCACCCCCTCTAAAGGGTTACATAAAGTTGGCGAGCCAGCCAGGAGCCTAGTTCATTGCCAAACAATTACTTGGAACAAACTGCTTTTGTTTATTGCATAATAATTTAACACACCCCTAGAAAATGGATATTGTTGATAAATTGAGCGTCAAAGTCCCAAATGCAGTCCTAGTGAGTGGGTTGACAGGATCAGAGCAAGATGAAAACATTCTTGACTTTTTGGAAAAGTATGGTTCAATTAATAGGACTGTAAAGATAGATGACCCAACTACAGAGTTTCATACAAACTGATAGTAGAGTATAACCATGGCACTGCTGTACAGGCATTAGAACCTTTTTTGCCTTACATTCACCCATTTCCAGAATGCCCTGATGTCACCTACCATGTCCGAGCTCTTTCAAGTGTCTACGCACAACAAGTAGGCAGCACTGTCACACAGACTTACCTTGAGAAGCTCAAAGAAATAGCTAAACTCAGTGGACAGGACATTGAGCAGGTGTTAAAGGAGGTGATGTCTCAAATAGAGGAGTCTATTGAGGGTGCTGCACCTAGTGGGGATCCTACTTCCCTCCAACACCTACAGGAAGTTCAGCATGCTGTAGAGCACAGCCTGCATGATGTTCCGTCACAACGGCTGGTTGATGTTGCCCCTCTCATCAAGCTTAACCCCTTGGATGTTAATCAGAGGACATCTACTTCTTCCCCTAACTCAAAGACACCCATGACTCTGAGCCCCAGTGAACTCAACCCACCTGAGGTACAAAGGATAGTTGTTGAGCACATTGTGAGGAACGACGATAAACCGTCACACTCTCATCCCACTTTGAAGTTGAGAGCTTTCTCGGGGAAAATCCCTAGACCATACAGTGAGGTTGATTACGACACTTGGCGT
The DNA here is from genome assembly GCF_008692095.1 of Etheostoma spectabile. Lineage (NCBI taxonomy): Eukaryota > Metazoa > Chordata > Actinopteri > Perciformes > Percidae > Etheostoma > Etheostoma spectabile. Next base: position 34,160 of record NW_022602926.1, on the reverse strand, counting down.
TCTCATGCTGATTTGATGATGAAAGATGTATCTGTTTCTGATCTTGAGAAAGCAAGGAAAATCCTTGAAAGTCTTCTTGTCCCAGCTTCCGATGTTGTTAGACATCTTGGTCCTGAAGCATCCCCTACGGCATATCTGCAAATTTTAGACTCTGCCTTTTCCACCGTTGAAGACGGCGAGGAACTGTTTGTACGGTTCATGAACACATTCCAGGACTCTGGAGAAAAACCGTCTTCCTACCTGCAACGTCTTCAAGTTGCCCTGTGTAAAGCTGTGCGCAGAGGAGGCGTCCCAGCACAGGCCTTAGACAGCCACCTACTTCGCCAGCTCTGTAGGGGCTGTTGGGACAACGTTCTGCTTAATGACCTCCACCTAGAACACAAAAAACAGAATCCCCCAACGTTCGCTGAACTCTTAATGCTGTTACGTACTGAGGAAGATAAGCAAGAAGCCAAGGCCGTGCGAATGAAACAACACTTGGGCACCACGAAGCAGAAGGCTGTGTCCCACGTGCAAACGGTGTGTAACTGTGGTGAGACCCAAGCAGAGCCTGAAACTAGTAGCGTAAATGAGCTAAGGAAACAAGTTGCAGACTTGAAAAGCCAGCTAACGTCTCTCATGAAAAAGAAAAAGATGGTGTCTCCCAAAAGAGAAACTTCAAAAATGGCAAACACACAAAAACCTGACCGTGCAACCACAGAAACCAACTTACCTTCTCACGAGGGTGCCACTTCCAAGCCAAAGCCTTGGTACTGCTTTCGCTGTGGGGAGGATGGGCACATTGTTGCCACCTGTGAGTTTGATGCCAATCCTGCCCTGGTAGCAGCAAAACGGAAAGAACTGAGACAACGACGGCAGTTGTGGGAAGCACAGAACACCCCTACTTCTTCTTTAAACTAAGTTCAGTTCCTGTCGAGGGACAGACGAGAACTGATATTAGTCAATCATGTCCCATTGAACCCAAGCAACGTGCCATGTTAAAACAGTCTCATACAAGAGGTCGTCCATTCAAACTACCTAAAGGCTTAGTAGGCACAAAGAGCACAGCCCGAGTGGAAGTGGAGGGGAGCTCCACAATCTCCTTACTGGACACAGGCTCCCAAGTTACCACGGTGCCTCAGTCCTTCTATCAGCAACACCTTTCTGGACATGAAATCAGACCACTGTTCGACTTACTTGAAGTTCAAGGAGCCAATGGTCAGTGTGTACCTTACCTCGGATACATTGAGTTGAGTATCACTTTCCCCAGAGAGTTTGTGGGAGTGGAAATCAAGGTGCCAACCCTTGCCTTGGTGGTTCCAGATGTTCAAGCTGCTTCTGGCTCACTCATGCTGATAGGTACCAACACGCTTGATGTACTATATGAGATGTACTGTGAGACTGCTCCTGATGCACAGCAGCCAGCAGCACATGGCTACAGGGCAGTGCTCAAAGTCCTTGAGCTCAGGCAGCGACAGAGTAAGGACGGTGACCTTGGGGTGGTGAGGATGCATGGTAAAGACCCCCAGTTGGTTCCAGCTGGCCAAACCGTGGTCTTGGAAGGTTGTGTTGCAGTCAGTGGGTTCACTACAGAGAGATCAGTAGTTCTGGAGCACCCTTCCTCAACTTCACTGCCAGGTGGCCTGCTGGTGAAAACCTGTCTTGTTGATTTGCCCACTAAAAAGCCATGCAAACTCCCAGTAGTACTTACCAATGAGTCAGACCACGATGTTATTGTCCCCCAAAGATGTATTATTGGCGAGATCAGTGCCTTTCAGAAAGTTCTGTCACAAGAACATAGTGTACTTACCTCAAAACCAGACTCTCTCCAGAAATCAGACATCAAATTCAACTTCGGCGATTCGCCTGTTCCTGCTGAGTGGAAAGAGCGTATCACATGGAAACTGAACAGCATGCCTGAAGTTTTTGCACAAAATGATCTTGACTTTGGAAGAACTGATTGGGTTAAGCACCAAATCAAGCTCTCAGACGAGACACCATTCAAGCACAAAGCTCGTCCCATACATCCCCATGACTTGGAGGCTGTCCGTAAGCATTTACAAGAACTGCTTCAAGCTGGAGTGATCAGAGAATCTGAGTCTCCATTCTCGTCACCTATAGTGGTAGTGAGGAAGAAGAACGGCGAGGTCCGTCTCTGCATTGATTATAGGAAACTCAATCTCCAGACTGTGAAAGATGCTTACGCACTCCCGAACATGGAAGAGGCGTTCTCCTCACTCACCGGGTCAAAGTGGTTTTCCGTCCTTGACCTAAAGTCCGGCTATTATCAGATCCAGGTTGAGGAAGCAGACAAACCCAAAACCGCCTTTGTCTGTCCCATGGGGTTTTGGGAATTTAACCGGATGCCTCAAGGAGTCACAAACGCCCCGAGTACGTTCCAGCGTTTGATGGAGAGATGTGTGGGAGATATGAATTTGGAGGAAGTTCTTGTATTTCTCGATGACATTATCGTCTTTTCAAAGACTTTGGAAGAACATGAGGTGAGGCTGATGAAAGTCCTGAACCGTCTCAAGGAATTTGGCCTTAAGCTCTCTCCGGAGAAATGTAAGTTCTTTCAAACGTCTGTCAAGTACCTGGGGCATGTCGTATCACAGGATGGAGTGGGGGACTGACCCTGGAAAAGTGGAGGCCCTGAAAACGTGGCCAAGGCCCCAAGACCTGAAACAGCTAAGGTCCTTTCTTGGATTTTCAGGTTATTACAGACGATTTATAAAAGACTATTCCGCCATCGTCAAACCCCTCACCGACTTGACATCTGGTTATCCCCCACTGCACAAGAGCATCAAGAACAAGACACAAACTAACCAATACCGTGATCCAAGGAGGCCCTTTGGCGATCGGTGGACTGACAGTTGTGAGCTAGCATTCAACACCATCATTGAAAAGCTCACCACAGCTCCTGTTCTTGGGTTTGCAGACCCCAAGTTACCCTACGTCCTCCACACCGACGCCAGTACCCTGGGTCTTGGGGCAGTCCTATATCAAGAGCAGGAGGGTCACATGCGAGTGATTGCATATGCCAGCAGGGGCCTATCACGCAGTGAATCACGATACCCTGCCCACAAGTTAGAGTTTCTGGCTTTAAAGTGGGCTGTTGTTGAAAGTTTAATGATTACCTGTATGGAAATCAGTTCACAGTTGTGACTGACAGTAACCCCTTGACATACATTCTTACCAGTGCCAAATTGGACGCCACCAGTTACAGATGGCTAGCTGCTCTGTCAGCCTTTACTTTCAAGCTCCAATATAGACCCGGCAAACTGAACTCTGATGCAGACGGTCTTTCAAGGAGACCACACGGAGAGCTTTCAAATGACCTAAAGTCCCAGAAAGAACAGGAGCGCATCAGTCAGTTCATGCAAACACATTTGGCTGACTTTGGGAGTGTTGTGAGCCAAGACATCGTGCACGCCATCTGTGAGAGGCATCTTGTTTGTGGTGAATCAGATGAATGTGGAGACGGAGATGGAGGCATGACGCTGGTGCAATCCCTGGCAATCTCCCCTGAAGCCTTACCGGACAGCTTTGTGAATGAACAGCAGCATGATTTACCTGGTCTTCCTCATCTGTCCGAGAGAGAGATTGGAGATAAACAGCGAGCTGACCCCTGCCTTCGGGAGGTAATATCTCAAATGGAAAGTGGAGAAAAGCTGCCTCCAACAGTCAGAAAAGAACTCCCTGATATTCCTTTCCTTCTAAGGGAGTGGAATCGCCTTGAATTGCATGACGAAGTGCTATACAGGAAACGTCAAGACAATGGCAGAGTTACATATCAGCTTGTCTTACCTGAGGAGCTCCGGAGTGTAGTTCTGCAGAGCCTTCACAATGATATGGGCCACCTAGGCATTGAACGAACTTTGGATTTGGTACGGACCAGATTCTTCTGGCCAAAGATGGCGGCCGATGTGGAAAGAAAAGTCAAGACCTGCGATCGGTGCATCCGCAGAAAAGCACAGCCAGAAAAGGCGGCATTGTTGGTGAACATAAAGTCCACCAGGCCTCTGGAACTTGTTTGTATGGACTTCTTGTCCTTAGAGCCTGACAGGAGTGGTGCGAAAGACATTTTGGTGATCACCGATCATTTTACAAAGTATGCGGTTGCCATCCCAACGCCAAATCAGAAAGCTCAGACCGTCGCCAGGTGCCTTTGGGACAACTTCATGGTCCATTATGGAATTCCTGAGCGCTTGCACAGCGACCAAGGAACCGACTTTGAGTCACGGACAATCAAAGAGCTATGCAAAATTGCTGGAATCCACAAAATCCGTACGACTCCCTATCATCCCAGAGGGAATCCAGTCGAACGTTTTAACAGGACATTGTTGAACATGTTGGGGACACTTGACAATAGAGACAAATCCCAGTGGCGAAACTTTGTGAAACCCTTAGTACATGCATACAACTGTACGAAGAATGATGTAACTGGGTTCACACCTTATGAACTCATGTTTGGTCGCCAACCAAGACTGCCCATTGATCTGGCACTTGGGTTACCCTTGAGGGATGATGGGTACAAGTCTCACTCACAGTACGTACAAAAGCTCAAGTCTCATCTGGAAGAGAGCTACAAGATAGCCACCCAAAACGCCACGAAGATAGCCGCAAAGAACAAGGCAAGATTTGATAAGCACGTCAATGCCTCTAAATTAGAGGCTGGCGACAGAGTGTTGGTGAGAGCTGTTCGCCTGCGTGGCAAACATAAGCTTGCCGACAAGTGGGAACCGGATGTTTACGTGGTGGTGAAGCAAGCTGGAGATCTTCCGGTCTACATCCTCAGACCAGAGAGCAGGGAAGGGCCCTTGCGGACTCTACACAGAGACCTTCTACTACCCTGTGGTTCTCTCCCACTGAGCGTTGAAAAGCCAGATCTGTCAAAAGTTCGCAGGCCACGAACACGCAAGTCAGTTGAATTGTCTGATGATGTAAATGATCAGTGTGACTCTGAGGATGACATTCCATACGAGTGGTTCAGAGAACAGCCACAAAAAGAAATTGGAAGATTTACAACAGTTTATGAAATTCCCGGTTCAAACATCAATTCTGAGTCCCCCTTATCAGAGGACAAGGGGAGAAACGTATCCAAACCTGTTGATTCTCTAGTGGATGAAGATCACTTACCTGTTAATTCGTCTGGCGACTCATGTAGCGCTGAAGCAGGAGACCCACCGGATGCACTGCCAGTTGCTGCCGTAAGTGGATGTTCGCCTGCTACTTCCCATACAACACCTGAAGAAGGAACAAGAGCTAAAGAATCAACAAGTGTACATTTACCCTTCAGTGTCACTGGACCTGTTGGAAATGACTTTCTTACCGACAAAAATAAACAAACTCCTGAAAAGGTTGTCCTTGTTGAAAGAGAAGAGAGAGAGCTGGATGGTGGTGCAAAAGTTACCAGTGATACAGCACCATCTGAAAGTATTGAAGCCGATGGACAAAGCAGCACTGTACGACGTTCAACCAGGAACAGAGAAAGACCGGAACGACTGCAGTATTCACATCTTGGAAGCCCATTGATATCGATTGTCCAGTCTCTGTTTCAAGGCCTGAGTACAGCTCTTACTGATGCCTTGTTGGAAGTTGAAGATTCAAGAACAAGCCTGAACTTACCCTTCGGACGGTAACTAAACAGCCGCTCCCATGCACAGAGGCGTGCATGAATTCAAGAGGGGAGGGTGTAACCAAGGTCAAAATCTATATTAAAGAGCTGAAACTTTATTAAGAAGTCAATTCATTCAATTGTCTCGAAAACAATTAAATTGAGGTAAAGAGAAAATAAATGGGAAGTTTATTTTGAAGGAGAGGAGTTGGAGACGTGCTCTCAGCCAATCAGGAAGAAGCCCGGACTGTTGACCTGCACGGAGCAGAGTTCACTTCCTTTTTGAGCTGCTGGGAGAACGTAGCAAAACCCTCGTGTTGAACGATACCTACCTTGTGAATATATATTGACAAAAGTTGCTAAGAGGGATTAAAACCGCTTGAGACGGTCTAGTGGGGAGCCCTGGACCTTTGGCGTGCAGTTGGAGAGACGTGACGCCTCCCTGATGAAGAAACGCATTGGTGAGCGATTGTTCTACCATGTTAAGCGTTAGCCGCTAAGCGCTAGCCGCTAATGCTAGCGCGCATGAAGCGCTAGCTGAGATGCTAACTAGCACAATGTCAGACACCATTCACAAGCGCTAAAACCATTAGCTGGTGGTTTAGAACTGCAAACTTAATTCAGCGTTGTGCAATATGTTGCATAATTGTCATAAATTTGACTGTGTTGATTTAGCACTTAAAGCATCTCTGTAATCTGTGCACTTTGAGCATATTAAGATATGTTTTAATTATCTTTGAGTGTTATATTTTATTTGAGATGTGTCTAAGCATGCCCTCATATGTCAGAGGGTACACAGACTGTTTTCAGCATACTAGTATGTTAATTTTGTGTTCTAAATATTTTGTGTAAGTGATACTTTGATATGATATTGAAAAGGTTTTTCAATAATTACCTCTAGGAATATTGTGAGGATGGTTGTTACCAATATGGTAATTTCATGTTACAATAATTGTTCAGTTAACATGAATTATATTCTACAGTTCATGATTGAAAGCTAAACAAATGTTCTGACCTTACTCACTGTAGGTCAGGTTTTTTTGTTGGACCCTGTTGAACCTTTGATCTACCTGGAAGTTGGAGCCTGGATTGAGACTTTGATGGCGAGCCCCAGCCCAGTGGAGAACTAGAGATACGGCGCCTGCAGGATTTAGCACCTCATTTCACACACACACACACGCATACCAACTGCGCGGTAGGACAAACCTTTCACATTCACAGTGGATTGAACTGAACCTGATTTGAAGTGACTGAAAACAGAAACTCTGAACTTTAAATCACAGCTGTGGGGACTTGGTTATATTTTATTTTTTTACTTACCCGGGTAAAATTTTGTGTAATCTGATAGTGTGTAATTGTTATGTTGTTTATGTTTTTGGCTTATCCTTCTCGTCTATAAATTAAAAGAGAAGCGTCTTTGTTTTCTCAAAGCAAGTAAACTGTTGTTGAGTCATTCCTGGTGTATTGTTTGGTTAATTCCTGGGCTCCATAGACGAACATAGAACTTCTGATCTTACTGGCCATAGATATTTATCATATAGAGTAATCCCTTTCTGTTCACCCCCTCTAAAGGGTTACACTAGCTACTACTCCCTAACAATATTCGATTCTATGCCCTAACTAGTGTATCAAAATAAGTCCCCAGCTGTCTAAAACTATTACAACAAAACCAAGAGAGACGAGGTAAAGAGAGCTCCAGCCCGGCCGGGCCAGAACTCTCCCCAACCGGATCGGGCTGTATGCCAAGTCTCCCTTTAGTTCTATTATATTCTTGATTATATGATAGATAAATCTGAAAACTATGTGACTAACTACTACTCCCTAACAATATTCGATTCTATGCCCTAACTAGTGTATCAAAATAAGTCCCCAGCTGTCTAAAACTATTACAGCAAAACCCAGAGAGACAAGGTAAAGAGAGCTCCAGCCGGCCGGGCCAGAACTCTCCCCAACCGGATCGGGCTGTATGCCAAGTCTCCCTTTAGTTCTATTATATTCTTGATTATGATAGATAAATCTGAAAACTATGTGACTACTACTACTCCCTAACAATATTTGATTCTATGCCCTAACTAGTGTATCAAAATAAGTCCCCAGCTGTCTAAAACTATTACAACAAAACCAAGAGAGAAGAGGTAAAGAGAGCTCCAGCCCGGCGGGCCAGAACTCTCCCCAACCGGATCGGGCTGTATGCCAAGTCTCCCTTTAGTTATATTATATGATAGATAAATCTGAAAACAATGTGACTAACTACTACTCCCTAACAATATTCGATTCTATGCCCTAACTATAAGCTTTATCAAAAAGGAAAGTCTTAAGCCTACTCTTAAATGTGGAGACGGTGTCTGCCTCCCGGACCCAAACTGGTGATCCGCCCATTACCTTAATTTTAAGCGTTGTACCTTTCCTTTGCCGAGTGAGTTTGGGAATTGTTACAATTAGATGCTTTTCTTGTTATATTTGATCATATCTTAATATATTAAATGGCAATAAGATGCTTTTCTTGTTATATTTGATCATTAAGTTGTGTGAATGCTGATAATTAATATCAAATCTGCAGCATTGTATAGGTCCAAAATCTGAATGTGGAACGTGCCTGTATCCTAGTTGCTAAAATTGACAAATTAGTGAAGGATATTGTTGAGTGAAAATTTGTAAAATATAGTTTAAGTTTGAAAACGTAGTAATTGCTAAAAATAGGTACGAAGATGTAGTGCTTACAGGAGGATATTACTTGCACGCGGGATATTTCTCCATGAAGTGAGCATGAAGGGCACCGCTAAATTGAAAAATTAGTAGTGGGAAGAGAAGTAGTTAATTAACCAGACGAAAGGTAATGTATTTAAAAAGAAATACATGAAGGTGTAGCGTTGTGATATAGACTTATATATAGACGTGAACAGTAGTTTCAAAATTGGGCCATAGAAACAAAGGTAGTCTGAAAAATAAATAAAAATAACAAAAAAAAGATAATAGTATGGCGGAGGCTAAGACGGAGGAGGAGGGTCGGTTAGAATCAGGACCGTATAAACCGTGGTAACGTTGAAACACGGCCGTGAGCACTCCAAAAGACCAGGATGTGCGCATAAAACGAGCACAGGACATTTAGATCCTTTAGTACAAAAAGACCCAACAAATACTGAGAAGCCGTGGTTCTGTCCACTGTGGGACGGAATGCATAAATTACAGGATAATATAACAAAATTAGAGGACAACGCCAAAATCGTGGGTCTCATATTACGTGCCAAATTGAGAAATAAAATAATGAAGGTAGAAGATAAACATGCTGTTCTCCACGGTCTTTTAACATCAATTGTCTCAATGATAATTATATTACATGTGTTGAATAATGTTATCATTGACTCACATAGCTCTAAAGAGGAGATAGCTAAAAACAAGAAAAGATGACGTGAACATTAATGTTTCATTAATATTTTTACTGTTTGTTGTTCAATATTGGTTGTTAAATTTAAAAAAAAAACAGTATGATGGACATGAAAAGGATGACTTTCTAATTACCTTTCAATACCAAGAGGACTTGGACATTTTTTTCAAATATTGTGTTGATGAACAAACTTTAAAAATAAATGCCATGTTCCTTGAGAGGAAATGGGACCCAGACCAGTATGATTGTTATAGTTCTTGTCATTATTCTGATAACACCCATGCTCTCTACAAGAAGGGCCAGAGTCGCCTCCATCTGCTGAGGAGACTCAGGTCCTTCGGAGGGTGCAGGACTCTCCTCAGGACTTTCTATGACTCTGTGGCGGCCTCTGCCATCCTTTATGCTGTGGTCTGCTGAAGGGGGGGCAGCTCGGACCGGGACAGGAGCAGACTCAATAGACTGATCAGGAGAGCGAGCTCTGTCCTGGACTGTCCTCTGGACCCCATAGAGACAGTAGGGGAGAGGAGGATGTTAGCCAAGCTGACATCCATCATGGACAACACCTCTCACCCCCTACATGACACTGTGGGGTCCCTGAGCAGCTCCTTCAGCAGCAGACTGATACACCCCCCCCGTGTGAGAAGGAGAGGTACCGCAGTTCTCTGTCAGACTCTACAACACCTGCACTACCTGATAATGTTGTAGTTTCTCTTCCTGTTTTTTTCATTTACTACTCACACTCTCTGTATATCTTTATTATCTGTATTTGTATTTTTTCATGACAATTACTCACTTTTTCAATATTATTTATGGTCACAGGTAAATATAATTTATATTATGGCTACCTACTTTTGCTTTAATACTTCAATTACATATTCAATTTAATTTTGTTTTGCTGCTGTAACAAGGAAATTTCCTCACTGTGGGATAAATAAAGTATCTAATCTAATTATTGTTGTTGTTATTATGGTTGTATATTTATGTTATTAAACTTATTTTCAGAATTATTGTTGTTATTATGTATATATTTATAGTATATATATATAAATATACACATATTATTATATATTATATTATATATTATATTATTAATATACATTATATAATATATATGATATATATTATAGTCTCATGATCGTTTAATTTTGATAACATTAAGAAAGTATCAGGTTACAATTGATTATGATAAATACACATTCAAATATTCTACTTTATCATTTAATGCATTAGTGAGGTATTTAATGTTTTGTGAAATGTGTCAATATTGTATTTCATAATTAGTAAAACCAAAGATTAAGTTCATTATGCTTAAATCGCTGCATTTCGCCACATCCATTAAGGTTTCTTGTCCCTCTTTGGACACCGTATTAAACTAGTTGGGTAGTGGGCGGTTGGAGACTGGGCGGGGTCACACGTTTAACCCCGCCCACATTGAGGTCTGCGGGTCTGCAGTCAGGGGTACATGCTGCATTCAGGTCGCAGTCTCCACTGGAGGCGTGGGTTCAAATCCCACTTCTGACTACAATTGTTTTCACTTGGAACTAATGTGTGAGATTGATGTTTTTTTACACAGAAAGGTTTGGACACAGTGCATGTGTTGTCAACAGATGTAAAGTTACTGACTGTGATTTAACCGAGGTATTCAGTGAAATTTATCTTTTGTTTTTTAAACTTTGGGTTGTGTACAAAACAGGAGAAAAGGGTTCTTTGTTGCATCCAGGTTGTTATGTATAACAGATGAAAAGCGCAAATTGACATCATTCCATCCAATACGGGCCAGACGAGGTTGACAGATAGATTTTAAAATCCACACAGATAAACAGTCATCGTAGCTGTTTATCGGGATTTCCGTAAAATTTAACGAGATTAAACTGGGCCGTATAGTGGCGATTATACGAAAAGAGAGAAGTACTTCCACTCGTTGTTACCTGTCGTTGCTATGGGTAACAAGAGTTCAGTACAGTACAGTCACACTTTTCCTTAGGGGCCCGTAGTGGATGAAATGGTAAAACATTTGGCCCTAGATGCATAGACTGCCTGCCATGTTGAGCGACAAAATGTGGGTGTCCTGAAAAAAGGTTCTTTAACTCTATCTCCCCCACCTCTTTTTTTGTTACTTGTTATGTCTCAGCAAGAAGTATTATGCTTTTGGGTCGTCTGTCCAACTCTACATCAGAATCAGAAATTCTTTATTGATCCCTGAAGGGTAAATCTGGATAAGGGGGCTCCTTCGAGCCGGATTTGAACCAGCAACCTAAGGATTTCAGCTTTACGCCTCTACAGTCCTCCGCTCTATCAATTGAGCTATCGAAGGGAGCTAGCCTTGCACACGCAATTCCAATCAATCAATATGGAGATTATCACAATTATTTGTTGATTTTCTACTCCAAAGTGCAAGAAAGGAAGGTTTCACCTCAGGTTAACAAGGAATAATCTCAGCAAGGTGATTGATGGATGATTCTAGTTACTTCATCAAGTTCAGCCACTCGGCCACACTACCTACACGAATGAGCTCTCCACATTATGACATACACAGGGACCATAACTAACGATATGCTTGTTAATGTCATTGGAAAAAAAACCATCTCAAAGAAAAAGCCAATACTTAATTAAAAAATGTTATCACACTTTGTCATTTTTCTCTGGCATTGATTTTAGAATATTGTAACCAACATTAAGTAAGTAGGTTTAGGTCTGTGTGAACATGGGCTGAACATCTACCTGGACTGAATTTGTGAATATATAAATCTCATAATCTGAAGGTTGTTAGTTCAACCCTCACATGGGGTGGGTGTTTTGAAAACAAACAAAAACTGAAAATACACTGACTTTCAGGTGGTGGTCAGATGTGCCTTCATGAACAATATTGTATTATCTCATTGGTAATGGAGGCCACCAGTCTCAATGTATCTCTTAGCATTTATTTTCAGTCTTAATGCCCAGATGTGTTACAAGATTTGCAGTGAACGTTGTATTGTCCAGCAGAAATTTAACAGGTGTGTTACTTTTAGACTATGATTTATACCATAGCAGTGCAATCATTTTGCCCAGGTTTGATTTCCAGCCACCACAGTTGCATTTACAGGTTTTGAAGCCATATAAAACATCAACATTACATGTTTTAACCAGGTTTCTTCTTTTATTCAGTGATATTTCAATTTCCTTGCGGGAGTCATCCCAAAAGGATTAATAAAGATAAGTCTAAGTCTATCTCAGAAAAAAGACCCAAAAATCTGAAAATCTTCAGTGGATGTAGCTCAGTGGTAGAGCTCATGCTTTACATGTATGAGGACCTGGCATCTCCAGTAGGTATTATGGTAGAGTCTTTAAAAGAGCTGCAGAAGATATTACCTCCTGTGGTAATCTGACTGGTAGGGTTATAGAACGTAGTGGTAGACTAAGACTTCCTGTGAAGTATGCTCTCCCTTTTATACCTCAGATTATCAGACAGCACAACAAGCGATTAAAATAGACATGTTTTACAGTTTCTATTTTACTGTAGTTATGTAACATAGTGTAGTATATTTATTGTATTATGCTCCAGTTTTTATGGGTGTTACGGCGAGTATGAGCACTGTAGTTTCTATTTTTATGGATGAAATAAACTTAACATGCCATTACGTTTACTCTTCAGCAGGTGGAGACATTTCTCTTCAGACACTTGCAGCAACAGATGCTTTGTTAAACGTTAACAGACTAGAAATAGACTTAATGCAAAGCATAGCAAATAGCAGAGGATGGTTTCGATCCATTGACCTCTGGGTTATGGGCCCAGCACGCTTCCGCTGAATTAATCTTTGCGGTCATTGGTATGCAGGTCACTTGATGTAATACAAGCAAATACATGAGGCCCCACCCAACAATTTTGTGATACGTGGCGTTCAACTGTATGTCAATGATCAAGCTTGTTGCTGTGACCAGGAAACCACCAGCAAAATGACTGATACAGCATCAGTTCCGAACTATTCTTGGATGCCAAATATATGAATTTGAAGTCAGAATCCAATTGACATGTAAGAACAATACAATGCACGTCCAGCTTCTGAATTTCCGCATGAGTCAGCTTCCCCAATTTCTGAGTAACAGGAAAATAGCCTGATAAGCAGACATGTGCAGCTCAACCTCAAAAAGCCATAAAGCAAATGCTTGTGGCTTAAAGTTCGAGCTCCTAAAACATTAGGTAGGCGTAGTCTCTGTGGCGCAATAGGTCAGCGCAGTCGGCTGTTAACCGAAAGGATGGTGGTTCAAGTCCACCCAGGGACGTTTGTTGCTTAAATAACCTGGAGTGAGCCAACTCTGGGATTTATCCTTCTGCAGAAGACCATAGAGCAGCCCAAAGATAACACAAGGCCTTATGTCTATCAGAAGGTACAGTTCTGCAAACCATGTACATATTAATCTTCATGGTCATCAAAGATGGGAATTAATGAATTACAAATACTTTGTTAATGAAGTAACAAAGTACAAACACTTCATTGCTGTACTCAAGTTAATTTTTCAGATATTTTTACTTACTTGTACTCCTTACATTTTAACACGAATATCGGTATTTTCTACTGCTTACATTTCATAAAATTGGCTCGTTACTTTAGTTATGTACTAAAGGTCGTATATCAGGAGTGATCGTGAGTCCATGTCAGAGAATAGCGCGGACACGCGCCTTACACTGCGAGCGGGCACGCACGCCACACGAGAAAAAAGTGAGAGAAAAGAAAAAGAGACTAGCTGTCTGGAGGATAATCAGCTGAGATTGTGTGCGTCCTTGAGAACTGTAAGTCATATAACTGATGTTGTCAGTTCATTTAAGCCTAAGTTTATGAACATTTGTGCAAACAGGTATAGCACTTCTTTTCAGGTTGTCGTGGCCGAGTGGTTAAGGCGATGGACTAGAAATCCATTGGGGTGTCCCCGCGCAGGTTCAAATCCTGCCGACAACGAAAGGCGTTCTAAGTCTAAGTTTAACTCAAAAACGAAAAAAAAATCTTCAGGGGATGTAGCTATTGGCTTTTTCCATGCGAAGGTTTTTTCCAATATTATTAACGAGTAAATCGTTAGTTACTGTCCGTGTGTTTGTCATGATGTGGAAAGCTGATGCTTGCAGGTAGTGTGGCCGAGTGGTCTAAGGTGCTGGTTTAAGGCTCCAGTCTCTCTGGAGGCATGGGTTCACATCCCATCACTGCCATCTGCATGAATTACATAGCTGGAAGCTGACCAACGCGATGTCTTACAGTTGTGTCATTTGGGCTGAAGGGTTAGTGAGGTAGCTACAATTATCCATCAATCACCTTGCTGAGATTGTTCCTTTTTAACCTGAGGTTCAACGATTGGTGAAACCTTCCTTTTCAGCACTTTGGAGTAGAAAATCAACAAATAATTGTGATAATCTCCATATTGATCAAACTAATCATGATCATCATCTTGCCCATAATCGTGCAGCCCAAAGATATCTAGGGTTTTATTAAACCAGGTTGTGCAAGTAACCTTTCTGCTGACTTCTTGTAAAAAAAAAAAAAGCAAGTAACACAACTCAAAGAAAACTACTGCGATGGCTGGGAATCAAACCCAGGTGAACGGCTTGGAACGCAGCTATGCTCACCACTATACCACCATCACTGGACATTACAATGTTCACTTCAAATCTGGTAATACATCTGGGTATTAACACTGGAAATGCGCTCTAATTATCACATTAACAAGAATAGGAAGTGCATGTGTGCTGGCTGCTGTCTGCTAGCTCCCTTCGATAGCTCAGTTGGTAGAGTGGAGGACTGTAGAGGCATAACGTTGAAATCCTTAGGTCACTGGTTCAAATCCTGCTCGAAGGAGAAGTTTTTTCCAGAGTTTCCCTTCAGGGATCAATAAAGTATTTCAGATTCTGATGTAGAGCTGTACGGACAACCCAAAAGCATAATACTTCTTGCCGAGACATAACAGGAAACAAAAAAAAGAGGTGGGGTAGATATGAGCGCAGAAATCCTTTCACGACAGGCTTTACGTGAGATTCATGAAATGTTCGTATCACACCAATCAGAGCGTAAGAATGATCGGACATTGATAAATGCAGCGGCTGGAAAGCGACTTGATTTTGCCACTAAGAAGTGATGGTAGTATTGTGATGAATTTGCCTTGCGTAAGACTCTCTTTTCCATCATATTCAATAAATAAACAAGATTGTTCAATCCATTCCTCTACTTAAATGCAAAGTAGTCTCATCCAGGACCTATCGCACCCTAACTAAGAATCATAAACCTAAACCAATGAACAAGGAGAGTCACGTCCTGCTCGTTTGTTCCTTACATTTTTTCTCAGTTTTTTCTATTGCGTGCAGTTGAAGCAGGATGTGAAAAATTGCCAAAATGCTCTACTACAATTGTGCTTGCTGCTTATCCGGTTCAATTTAACTATAAACTGGTTTTTAAATTATAGATTAGGGTTGTAACATCGCCTGCCTTCAGGGCTCGTCCAGGAGTTTAACCCCAGACCTCTCGCACCCGAAGCAAGAATCATACCCTTAGACCAACGAGCCACATAAAAACATCCTATTAGCAATTTTCTATCAAGTAAATGTGATCCGTCAGTGACGCAAAAGGCAATTGTTAAGTAGTTTGTTTGACATGTAGTGTTTTTATGGCTCCACTGCCAGATTGAGCTTTCTGATTATATTGGACTAAAGACTACTTTTGAAGCAAAACATTTTACCAACATTTGAACTTGAATTTTTCGGTCAAAAGTGACAGCAGATAAGCCTAGTTTCCACCATCTATTGGACGACAGACTACTTTAGCCAAAATTGGAAATTGAATTTTGGTAAAAAAGGAAATGTTTGTAGTTTGTTTGGCATGTAGTGTTTTTATGGCTCCACTGCCAGATTGAGCTTTCTGACTATAGAGGACGAAAGACTATTTTTGAAGCAAAACATTTTACCAACATTAGAACTTGAATTTTGGTAAAAAGGAAATGCAGCTTGGATTTGTCACTGACTTGAAAGACTATGGTCAGGTAGATTGTCATGGGGTCTTTTCACGGCTCCACTGAACGAGTCAGTTTCCCGATATCATTTGACAGCAGGAAACATTTGATACAAAATATTTTTACCAAAACACAGACTTGATTTTGTCAGTAAAAAGTGATAGTAATATCGTGATGAATTTGCCACGCCGATGACACTCTTGATGACACCAGATTATTCAATCCATGCTTCCACTTCTATGCAAAGTGGTCTCTTCCAGGACCTATCGCACCCTAAGCAAGAATCATACCCATAGACCAACGAGCCATGAAACACAGAGTTCTAGCAATTTTCCATCAAGGAAATATGGCTGTGATCTGTCAGTGAATAGAAAAACAATGGTCAAGTAGTTTGTTTGGCATGTAGTGTTTTTTGGGCTCCACTGCCAGATTGAGCTTTCTGATTATATCATACGACAGACTACTTTCGACACAAAACATTTAAAAAAATTTCCATTGCGTGCAGTTGAAGCAGGATATGAAAAATTGACAACATGCTGTACTACAATTTTGCTTCCTCCTTATCTGTGTTAAATTAACGATAGACTGGACTGTAAATTATGGATTAGGCTTGTAACAGCTCCTTCCTTCAGGGCTCATCTAGGAGTAAAGTAAATGTGACTAGTCAGTGTCTCGAAAGGCAAAGTAGTCCCACCCAGGACCTAGCGCACCCTAAGCAAAGTTAAACATTTGGTAGACCTTATAACTATCATTTATGTGAGCTTCCTGCTTACCTCAAAGAGTCTTGAAGGAGACTACTGAAGCAATAATGAGCAAATACCTTGTTAAAAAATGTTATCAACACCCTTCACGCTTTGCAATTTTTCTCTGACATTTTTTATTTTAGAATATTGTAACCAGCATTAAGTGAGTAGTTTTAGGTCTGTGTGAATGTGGGCCGAGCATTTACCTCGGCTGAACTTGTGAACATCTCTTTGGCATATTCCCAGTCTGATCAAGTCCAGGTGCTGGAAAACCTGTGATTCACGTTTTGATGGAATGGGATCTCCATGTGCTTTCTTACCAGGAAGTTTCTGGAGGTCCAAATGGCATCTTTGATGGCGGCCAGGGTGAGCCACTGATTTGCAAAGTTACATGCTGCTATCTGTTTCTTTGGAGTACATAGGTCTCCACATTTATTAAGATTAAAGACCAAATTGTTGGTTTTTACGAAAATTTCCCATCCAATCAAAGTGTTTTCATAGCCTCGTTGGCACAGTAGGCAGCGTGTCAGTCTCATAATCTGAAGGTCGTGAGTTTAACCCTCACACGGGGCAATTGTTTTGAAAACAAACACAACTGATGCTGAAAATACAGTGACTTTCAGGTGGTTGAATACTGGCACAAGCACATGAATGGAAGTTGTGATTCTGTGGTTATTTCTGAGATTAAGACAACAAAAGGCATTCTTTAAGGGTGGTAGCAAACCATTGACTCATCACAGCATAAAATAAATTGTGTTATCTCACAGACAGGAAGCCACCCTTCTCATGAATGTATTTCTTAGCATTTATTTTCAGTCTGAGTTACAAAATTTGCAGTGAACGTTGTATTGTCCAGCAGAAAGGCAACAGATGTGTTACTTTTCCACTATGATTTATACCATAGCAGTGCAATCATTTTGCCCAGGTTTGATTTCCAGCCACCGCAGTTGCATTTACAGGTTTTGAAGCCATATACAACATTAACATTACATGTTTTACCCAGGTTTATTCAGTGATATTTCATCCCAAAAGTATTAATAAAGATAAATCTAAGTCTATTTCAGAAAAAAGTCAAAAAAATCTGAAAATCTTCAGGTGATGTAGCTCAGTGGTAGAGTTCATGCTTTACATGTATGAGGACCCGGCATCTCCAGCAGGTATTATGGTAGAGTCTTTAAAAGAGCTGCAGAAGATATTACCTCCTGTGGTAATCTGGTGGACAGCACAACAAGGACTTTTAACGTACATGTTTTTCTGAAAGAGCTGAAGGTTTGAATGGTTTAAATAACGGAAAGAACGCAGATGTGAAAGAGCCAAAAAACATATGGATGTAATGTCATTTTCCCATTACATAACCCAATGGATTTCTAGTCCATCGCCTTAAACACTCAACCAAAACAACCCCAAAAGTGGTGCTATACCTGTTAGCACAAATGTTCATAACCTATTCAACTTAGAAAACATTTCAGCATTGTTCAACCAGTAATGGAGAATATTCCATTTAAACATTTCTTTATGGAGGAAATCCTGGACTTCAGAGGTCAGCAAAACTACCCCAACAAGTAGCACTTACTGCATACACAACTCAAGTCAGTGCTTGTGTTTGGGTAGTTCTGGTGCCAGAGTAATGCATTTTACTAGTGTTGGGAAGAATTGTGAAATAGACTGTCTCTGCATTTATTCAGAGATATGTCTGATGATGAACTCACTACCAAGACAACCCCAAAGAGATGTACTTAATACACTGAATACAATAATCATCAGTGTCTCCATTTGAGGTGATCTGAATGTGATTACAATGACATCCATCTTCAGTTAGTCTGTAGCATTGTCATGTTCAACTGCCCCAACAAGTAGCACTTACTGAATTCAACAGTCAAGTCAAAGCTAAGGTTAGGGTAATAAGAATGACTTACCAAAACAATCATTTACCCAGAAACACAATCTAGAATGAACTATAAAACATTTTAGCATTGTCCAACTAGTAATACCACGTAAAATAGCTGTTACTGTCAAGTCTTTAGATAAAATCCTGGGATTCAGTTGGCAGAAAAACCATCCCATAGATTAGCACTAGCACTAGTAGGAATGAATGAACAGGCAAACTTGATGGCATTTCAAAACTTTAATATTCAAACAAAATAAATACAAAAAAGACAAGGGTGTAGTGCAAATATAGTGCAAGATGTAAAAAGATGTGTTTGCAAAGTATGTGCAAAATATGTCAAGAAAAGAAAAATTATTATATATATATATATATTATATTATATATATATATATATATATATATATATATATATATATACACACACACACACACACACACATTTTGTTTGTAGTGTATATATATATATATAAAATATATTTAAAAAAAAAAGGGGCTCCTATGGTTTCACGGTCGGTCCTTCTCAGCTGGCCTATGAAGAAATAAACAAAAGTTAGACAAGCAATACTAAGAATGAACACATTGACAAAAGCAATATATCATGAACATCACGCAGAAGAACTTTAATTTACCGTCTGTGTAGGGCAAACTTCAGAACTTGCCCAATCAAATCCTCCGCTTCTGCAGCAGTCAGTGCAGGGAAGTTTTTCTGGCAGGCCGCCAGAGTAGAAGTCAAAATGAAGCAAAGTTATAAGTCAAATTAAAACCTCTCGTCAGCCAAGCTAAGCATAATACTAATGTGAAGAATAAAATAACACCTGCCTGTTATAACCCTGCATACAGCCAGGTCCTGGAAGGCTTTCTTTGATTTTCTTCCCCGCAAGCTGTACTTTCTTAGCACCTCGTTTGTTGCAACTCGCCGCAGCATGCGGCGGATGGCATCACCTCCAGTACAACCACCGAGGGTTGACAGGAAAAGTTGCTGTAAAACATATAGCAACAAATTATACATGTAGTGTACAGCTTATACTGTCTCATTTTGTAAGAGAAGTCAGTTCAGTTAAGATATTGGATTTTATGCAATTTTATAGTGTTCATCTTAGGGCAGGACTATGGCCACTTAATTACCATATTGGTCCTCCTCTCCGGTTGACAAAGAGTCCTGTCAAACTCCTGCACCTCGGTGACAGTCGAGCAGGGGGACAGCAGGAAGTCTTCAACTTCAAGGAGGAGCAGGAGGTGACAGGGAGCGCTTTAAGAGCTCATCTATCTGATCCTTCAGATCATGGATGACCTGTTCCATGAGGTGCATGGATGCCCTCATGCCTAAGAAAAAAAAAGTGTTTGGTTAGTACTCAGTTATCATACACACACACTCACGCATGTGAACAACTTGAGTCTTCTTACCTCTCATTTCCATCTTCATGTCTGAGCCACCTCCCTCTGTGGGATGACTCACCTCCCTCTGTGTGAGTTCTTCTGTTTAAAACAACAAAAACGTTATGTTACTCTAGTGCTCCTTATCATTAAATTGTACTTCATTGCAAATGCAAAATCCTAAGCAACTGTACCTGTTGAAGGTAACTCTGGATGCCCATTGGCTTTCAGTCCCACAAGAAGATCATCAAGAGCAGAGTGCTGAATCTGGTGTTTTAAGGCCCAGTGTTGTAAGACGTTTCTGAGTGAACTTTGTGGCTTGCATTCCTCGCTGCAGGAGTCCCTGGTCTCATTCATAAGTTTGTCCATGGGCGTCTCCCACATTTCCAGACAAGTTGCAGAAGCAACGCTGCTGCTGTCCTCCTTAGAGCTGCTGGCATTATTCACAGCAAGTTCTGGCTTTCCTTCACATTCCTCAGGCATTTGCTGCAGTGGGTGTTGATGAGGTGGTGGTGGTGGTGATGGTTGTTGTTGTTGTTGAAGAAGAGCCCGGTCCAGTAGTAGCATCTCTCGTTGGGCCCTCTTCCAGCGCTTAGTGTAATCCTGCCTATCTTTCCTTTTCATCGTGTACAATTGTACTGCAACAAATGTGTTCCTGCTGAAATCAAATAATGTGCAGTGCTAACAACGCATGTGACAGGATTTCTAATTGCAGTTTTTAAATGGGAAGACAGCAAAATAAAATAAATTTAGTAACAGGTCTTATTTGAAAAAAAAGAAAAAAACGCAAGCAGGTTGACATGACACAAAACACAGAATGCAGGCAAAGCATGTAACACTGGTTGTGGTAATTAGCTGGACCTAGGTTCAATCTGAAACATTGACCATTTAATCTCAGTCAATATTTTTGGCTGTAACGGTAATTAAATAATCATAGCATTACAATAATTGTGTCAAACTCGCTATTTTTAAAGACACAATGCTCGATACAGCAGGAAACTTTAGCCGTGCTACTAGCTAGTTAGCAGCTGCTAGTAGCACAAAGCTAGCAGTTTCGTAAACAGAGCTTCTCTGTTGCCAGACTATAACAAAGTGTCACAACCACAACATCATGTAACTGTATCACTTACTTTTTCGTGAGAAGTGTTGTTGGTCGTTGGTCGCTGGTAGTTGCCGTTGGTTGTTTTTCCAAGACAGTAAACGCTGAACTAGGCTCTTCTGTACTTATCCATTTCTTCCAGCCAATCAGGAACGTCCGTGTTACGTCACACATCTTGACGTCAGGAAACCTGGCCAATCAGCATTTTAGAATGTAATTTCAAACTGAAATGGAGTGTTGCTCTCTCCAGCACATAAGTATCACACAATGCAGTGTGTTCACGGCATTGTCTGAACTGAATAGGTATGAATAACCATTGTCAAACGTATCACTTTGTAGAGGAGCAATCATGGTCACACAATGCTCAGACACGACATTGGAATGTCTACACATTACTATTCTGAATAGATATGAATACCCATTGAGTCAAACAAATCACTTCATAGAGGCACAATCAGTCACACAATGCTCATACACGGCATTGGAATGTCTACACATTACAATTCAGAATATGGATGAATAACCATTGAGTCAAACACATCACTATTTAGAATTTTAATGTTCAGACAGAAGCTACATGCAAATGACTGAGTGTAATATTGCAACGGCACAGGAATAAGTTAAACATGATCTGAATGTATCCTGACAGTGATAGCAGACCGCTGAAACACACCACTTTATCACTTTATATCTATACTTTTATCACTTAACACTTACCTGAAAACCATGGATATGTTATTAATGGCACTGGTTTGAATGAACTTTTGGGTGCCCTGTCCTCCATCTTGACGCAGACTACATGGTGTACACGGAAGTCAGGCAGTTCAGGGACATCTAAAAGCAGATGCTTCCCCTGTGAAACAATTGTTTGTACACTGATCGAACCACCTGAACAAATGTGAAATGAATTATGTTCTGCGAAAATCTTTTTATTCATAAATTCTTATTTCATGTATTTTCATCAAATCAAGAACACATGTATTGTTTGTTTTTTTAGCAATCAAACTTTTTTATAAGATTTATTAAGCCAATCATTTTAGAGTGAATCTAAATGTATACTTCAAAAAGTCAGAACAACCAAATACAACCAAAAACAAGCAAACGGGAACGTTGTGTGAAGGTACAGCGCAACCGCAGGGGAACGTTACAGTCGGTTGGTTCTCTTATTGTTTAGAGAACATTATAACCTAGAGGGAACGTTCCCTAAACGTTAGTTTTTGGTTTGGTTTGAACTAACCTTTAGAGAACCAAAAACTAACGTTCCCTGAATGTTCTGTGTTAGTGGGGATTTCACAATTCTTCCCAACACTGCTAAAATGAAATCATCTGGCAGTAGAACTACCCAAACACAAGCACTGACTTTAGTTGTGTATGCAGTAAGTGCTACTTGTTGGGGTAGTTTTGCTGACCTCTGGAGTCCAGGATGTCCTCCATAAAGAAATGTTTAAAAAGAATATTCTCCATTAATGATTGAACAATGCTGAAATGTTTTCTAAGTCATTCCTATTACCCTAACTTTAGCATTGACTTGACTGTTGAATTCAGTAAGTGCTACTTGTTGGGGCAGTTGAACATGACAATGCTACAGGCTGTAAACGAAGATGGATGTCATTGTAATCACATTCAGATCATCTCAAATGGAGACACTGATGATAAATGGGTTCATAAGTGCTTCTCTTTGGGGTTGTCTTGGTTGTGAGTTCATCATCAGACACTAACACACGCGGAGCAAGTACATTTCAGCAGTTGTCCACCGCTAGCTGAATAAATAAAACAATGGGAGTTTCGGAATAGATATCCAGCACTATTTCTGAATGAGCTCTATCTGGAGGAAAAAGGAGTTGCACCAAAGAAAGTCACTGGACTTTAATTGAGCACTCATAGACTGTTAATGGCATACATTGAGATGATGGTTGTCTATTCATGAAGCCATTCATTACTTACAATAGACAAGACCACTGAAAAGAAGGTGGAGTTGAGTGGAAATTGCTGCATTAAGTATTTAAGATGTCAAATCTGTGTAAGGAACCACTTCCACTGCTTCTATATCACAACACAAAAGATGGTAGCAAACCAATGACACATCACATTATACTAAATCACAGTTGTGCTTTCATGAACAATATTGTATTATATCATAGGTACTGGAAGCCACCTGTCTCCACCAATGCATCTCATAACATTTATTTTCAGTCTAAATGCCCAGATGTGTTACAAGACTTGCAGTGAGCGTTGTAATGTCCAGCGATGGCGACACAGTGCTGAGCATTGAACCCCTGCAGCTTTCTTGAGTGATGTTACTTGCTTTATTTGTCATGAAGCCCAACCCGATTTGATAAAACATTAGATCTCTGTTATTGTACAAACAAGGCAGCATATCAATCAATTAAGCTGCTTCCAAAGGAATCCACAGACACAGTCAGCGTGCCACGATTTGCCCTTTGCCCGTGTCTGATATTAATAATCCAATTGAATATTGACTTGCTTCCTGCTTCTTACAGTGCAGACGCCTTGCTGCTTGCTCCTGCCTTAGCTTGCATATTTTTGCTGATAATCTTGCTTTTCCTCTGAGAGAAACTATAAGAAGCGGCTCTTGGATACTTATAAATCACTGGACTACATACTTTTAAATTTTTCTGTGTGAGCGTGGCCTACCAATAGCTCAAGCCTGTCCTACAGTGACTTTGGCTAAGACTTCTGTTGGGCTTGCTGTTTGGCCAAGCCTATTGTACTTACAAATACAAATACAAACTGCTAAATTCTTTAGTCCCAATATCATGTCTCAGACATTAGTTCCAGTTGAAAATGCTAGTTGTCAGAATTGGGATTTGAACCCAAGCCTCCAGTGGAGACTGCGACCTGAACGCAGCGCCTTGGACCGCTCGGCCATCCTGACTGACCCTACAGGGCATTAGGACCTGTCTCAAACATTATAATATAGTAAAGAGATTTGAACTCACTGGATTCAGAGTCCAGAGTGCTAACAATTACACCATGGAACCTGTCAAAGTGTTGCAAGGGTTTGCTTGGCACTATCTTTCATAATATCCACATATGTGATATTAAAGGCACACAACAATCACAAGCGAATGTTTCTCAACTGTCAGCCCAAATATATGGACTATTGTCCAGTGATGGTGGTATAGTGGTGAGCATAGCTGCCTTCCCAGCAGTTCACCTGGGTTTGATTCCCAGCCATTTCGGTAGTTATTTTTGAGTAATTTTGCTTGCTTTATTTGTCAAGAAGTAACCAGAAAGGTTACTTGTCCAACCCGGTTTGATAAAATATTAGATCTCTGTTATGGTACAAATATTGGAGCATATCAATCAATCAAGCTGCCTCCACGAGGATCCACAGACACAGGCAGTGCACTACGATTTGCACTTTGCCCTAGTCTGGTAACTACTACCAACCAATTGAAAAGTTTATGAACATTTGTGCAAACAGGTATAGCAGTGCATGTAATGTTGTCATGGCCGTGTGGTTAAGGCGATGGACTAGAAATCCATTGGGGTCTCCCAGCGCAGGTTGGAATCCTGCCGACAACAGGAAGTGTTTTTTAAGAGTAGTAGCAAACCGATGACTCATCCCAGTATTCCAAATTGCAGATGAGCCTTCATGAACAATATTGTGTTACTTCATAGATACTGTGTAACAAGATTTGCAGATTTGTATTGTCCAGCAGAAAAGACACGTGCAGATCTGTGCTCCACCAAAAAGAGACATCTGCCCCCGCTGCTGGAGTGGACACTTCTCTTTCTGTAATCAACCAAAATTAAAATGCTACAGAATGTTAGATGACATTAATTAATTGTTGATAGTTGTTAAAAAAAAACATGTAAAAAGCTGTACCTTAAGATAGAGCTCATGCCATCTCTGTTGCCTTCAACATTTTACATACACACGCACACACACTCATAGTCAAGGCCGGACTGAACTGAGCTGTTTTTCAACGACCCACACAGTTTGTGTCTCCCACGCACTCACATCCACAGACACCATACACCAATTATTCCTTCATGTATGTAGTCTTGTGCATTATGTTATGTCTTCTATTATCCTGCTGTCTGCATATATCCTTTTCAGAGTGCATGTGGCGGCGCTTTCACTAGCTGCGGCTCGGAGGCTCTCTAAACTCTCTAAACTGTATTTCGTTGCATTGTACCTGTACATGTGTGATGACAATAAAGTTGAATCTAATCTAATCTAGGGGCCGGTCTATTCCCAGCATCAGTAACCAAACCCCTGTAGCGGCAAACGTCCTCAGCCGGGACAGCCATTCATCGTCCTCCATGGCACGATGCTTCTTAGCCTTAGATGCCATCTGAGATTAAAACTCAATAGGACAATTTAAGAATAAAAACTGACTATGTGACAGATGTGTAATCTGTCATCTTCTGAAGCTCTAGCCAGGCGTCATTCCTCGCCTAAAACAATATGAGTCATTCCGCTAAGTGAAAAGTAAACTCACATCTACAAAGATAAGTCTGATGGATGAGACTCCCTGGTGGTCTAGTGGCTAGGATTCGGTGCTCTCACCGCCGCGGCCTGGGTGAATTTAAGGGACAACTCGCACGTGTGAAACCACCTGTGGGAGTGGAACATGGATGTGTAGAGATGGGCTTTCAAACAATGCACCTTTTGACATTTTGACATGTCACAGTGGGAAAAGCAAAGGTATACATAAAAATGAATTATGGCTCAACTCAATTTACATTTTGTTTGAATTGGTTTGAAATTGGTTTGAAAATGGGTTCATTACTAGAAGCTTCAGTAACAACTTCTGTGCTAGTCATGGATTGTCCATAACAAACACCATGTTCAAACATAGGGTGCTCATAAGTGTACGTGGTACCAGAGCACCCTAGGCCAAAGATAAATGATCGATTTTAGCGGAGCGGTCAACTGATCACCATCTGGTGGTGAGTTGGGTCAGGGGATGGGGGAGGACTCTGAACAGACCTGGTAAGCCCAAACGCGTAGTGCTGGTAAATGGTGAACGTCTGGAGGAGGCCCCTGTCCGACAGACTTTCAACTCGCACCTCCGGCGGAGCTTTTCGTGCATCCCTGTGGAGGCTGGGGGCATTGAACCTGAGTGGACAATGTTCAAAGTTTCCATTGCTGAAGCTGCGGCGGGGAGCTGTGGTCTTAGAGTCTTAGGTGCCTCAAGGGGCAGGTACCCACGAACACCCTGGTGGACACCAGTGGTCAGGGAAGCCGTAAAATTAGAGAAAGAGAAGAAAGAAAGAAAGAAAGAAAGAAAGAAATTAAAACCTCTTGTCAGCCAAGCTAAGCACAATACTAATGTGAACAATAAAATAACACCTGCCTGTTATAACCCTGCATACAGCCAGGTCCTGGAAGGCCCTCTTGGTTTTTCTTCCCCGCAAGCTGTACTGTCTCAGCACCTCGTTTGTTGCAACTCGTCACATGTTTATTTTATGTATTTTCATCAAATACAATTAACAAAACGAAATAAAGAACACATGAATTGTTTTTTAGCAATCAAACTTTTTTATAAGATTTTATAAAGCCAATCATTTTAGAGTGAATCTAAATGTATACTTTAAAAAGCCAGAACAACCAAAAACAACCAAAAACAATCAAACGGGAACGTTGTGTGAAGGTTCAGCGCAACAGCAGGGGAACGTTAAAGTTGGTTGGTTCTCTTAGGAAACTTATAACCTACAGGGAACATTCCCTAATCGTTAGTTTTTGGTTTGGTTTCCCTAACGTTCCCTAAACGTTCTGTGTTTGTGGGGCTCCAACTAGCATCACAACCTAAAATAGTTGTTACTGTTAAGTCTTTAGAAAAAATCCTGAGATCCAGTTGTCAGAAAAACAACCCCATAGATTAGCACTAACTAAAATCAATTCAAAGCCAACGCTTGAGTTAGACCAACGTCAAAGTCTTACAGTAAGCAACCCTCTTTGCTCTTCTCCATAGTACCTATGTTTCTTCTGGCATCTTCTGTATTGTGATATAGAAGCAGTGGATGTGGTTCCTTACACAGATTTACCATCTTAAATACTGAATGCAGCCATTTCCACTCAACTCCACTTTCTTTTTGATCACGTTTCAGTGGTCTTGTCTATTGTAAGTAATGAATGGCTTCATGAATAGACAACCATCATCCTAATGTATGCCATTAACAGTCTATGAGTGGTCAATTAGAGTCCAATGACTTTCTTTGGGGCAACTCCTTTTTCCTCCAGATAGAGCTCATTCAGCAATAGAAAGTACCAGTTGGTACTGAATATCTATTCCAAAACTCCCATTCTGTTATTTATTTAGCCAGCGGTGGACAACTGCTGAAATCTACTTGCTCTGCATGTGTTAGTGTCTGATGATGAACTCACAACCAAGACAAGGGTTGGGGGTGAGTGAGGGTGGGGAGGGGCATGCCATGAACAGATTGAAGTATGTGGGGGTGATGGGGGTTGGGCAGGCCATTGCAGCAGAAGCAGGGCAATCAAAGCTGTTGTAGAACTGGTTGAGTTGGTTGCCCCCCCCCCCCAGGAAGACCAGGACTAGGTGGACACCAACACCGAGCACATTATCAGACCCTGTGGATGTGAGGAAAGCATCTGAATATCTCTGCCTGCTTTGATTTGTACTCAACAGAATCCAGAGTGAGTCCAGCTGCCACAGTGGAGATCTGCTGGATTTCAGAACAATAGAGGAATGGAGGAGGACCAGGACCCGAAGCAGTGGACCAACCAGGTCCCTAGAGACCAGCAGCAGGCCCGGCCTCTGGTACCAGCCATGTTCAGGTCAGTGTTCAGGACACAACAACCAGTCTAAACTAGGAGGCCTATTCTCAAGACCTAGATAGTGGATTAGGCCGGGGTTTTCAAGGGTTTCTTGATGTTTAAACAAGGCTAACAGCTAGCCTACTCCTGACCAGGCTAACAGCCAGGATTTATATTTTATTGTATAGTTTCTAGATTTCAGAGTCCAAGAGAGAGACAGAGTTAGAGGGAGGTATGTAGGCTATGCTTCATATTCTGGCATTGTAGATACGTGTTTTAATTTATCTTAATGGTAATTTCCTGAGTAACATTATCTTCTGCCGACTTTTAAAGTGTTCATATAATATTTGTAGACTACTTACGCATTCAGGTGGTCCAGCATCATCTGCCACACTTTCTTGTTTCATTACAGCGTTGCAGTTGTTTCATTAAAGTTTGCCTGAAAGATTTAGAATATCTTAGAACCCGAAGAGTGCATTTGCTTTCATTAAAACAAGTCAGCAATATTTTCCTTCATTTTGTCATAAATTATTGAATGAGGAGTTAAAATTGTGAGTAAGAGAAAATCCAGGGTTTAAAGAAGGTTGTTCACTAACTCTCTCTGTTTGTCTGTTGCTATAGAAACGGAGAGGAGAGGGATCCAAACGTCACCACTGTCAGAACTGTGAGAAATCCTTCACAACATCTCGATATTTAAAGATTCATGTGAGAGTTCACACTGGAGAGAAGCCGTACAGCTGTAATCAATGTGGGGCAGCTTTCACAGTGCCGAGTCACCTAAAAAGACATAAACGCATTCACACTGGAGAGAAGCCGTACAGCTGTGATCAATGTGGGGCAGCTTTCACACGACAGAGTAACTTAAAAAACATCAACGCATTCACACTGGAGAGAAGCCGTACAGCTGTGATCAATGTGGGCAGCTTTCGCAGTGCAGACTAACCTAAAAACACATCAACGCATTCACACTGGAGAGAAGCCGTACAGCTGTGATCAATGTGGAAAAGGTTTTCTCATAGTGGTACCCTTGAAAGCCACCGGCGTGTTCACACTGGAGAGAAGCCGTACTGGTGTGATCAATGTGGGAAAAGGTTTTCTCACAGTAGTCGCCTTAAAGATCACCAGCGCATTCACACTGCCTCGTTGTGAACATGTTTCAGAGCCAAGTTGTTTCCTCCTCCTCCTCATGCCCTGATAGCTGTGTTCTTATATTCTGATCTTCTCTCCTCATTGAAGGCTGACCAGCAGTAACGACCATTTAAGATTAGGAAATATAACGTGTTTCCATTAAAACACTACCAAAGGAAACACATTCTTCAGCTTCGATTTAGGCAGACTAGTTGCTGCAATAGGGTAATGCTGCCCCCTACTGTTTGTTACCAACATTCTCATAAATTATTAGTTTTTTACCATAAAGTTCACAACTGAAAAAGCACACCATCCTAGTGAGAGTAATAAATATAGATTATAAATTGAACAGTCAGCCTAATTAAATGTTCATTTAAAGCTTGGATCCCAAACTTACATACAGTACCCTCAAGTCAACCTTGCACAGTGTTCCAGACTCCACTAATTCACAGCTGCGGAAGCGCCTCGCATGGATGTCCCTTCATCATCTTTATCCAGCTCCCGACAGAACATGTCCACTTTCTTGGATGTAGTGAATGTGAGCGTTCTACCTCCGCGGGTCTCTTTCAGGGTGGCCGGATAAATAAGAGAGTTTGAGATACCTTTAGCATGTAATTTACGCTGTACTCCTATACATTCCTGGTGCTGCTGGACGGTGAAAGCACTGTAGCCTGGCTTAAAGTGCAGCGTTGCATTGGAGTCCTGAATCGGGCCTCCCTGGTGCCCCCTGAAGGACTGCTTGACGGTCCTGGTACCTCAGACACCTTCAAATCATTGTATGTGTCATCGTACCCTTGCCGTTGATTCTGTGTGCTCTGTCCATGTTGATTGTGGCCCTGTTCTGTAAGGAGGGAATCCAAACCAGTAGCTATTTCTGGAACCATTGTCCTGTCTTTTATGTATCATTACTGTAGCTCAATGGGATTGTTCCTGGTTAAATAAAGGTTAAATAAAAATAAAATGAATCTGTAATATGTCCAAACATTCCTCTTCTTTACCAACGTACTGGAAGTTGGACATGTTTAATTGGATGCTCTCCAGTTATTGTTGTTTGGTATATAACATTATATTTTCCTACTTTGGGGACTTTTCATTTCATATTCTTTGTTTGTTGACATTTTCTATTCCCTGTTTGTATTTTCTGTGACTGCATGTGGTTTTAAATCTGTTGGAGTTTCTTCAGACTAAAGCAAAGACACTGATGATGTCATCCAAAAGAAACATAAAGGACAGCAACCTGTTTCCAGAGGACACTAAAGAATGACGGAGCAGCAGGAAACAGAGCAGCTCAAATAGCAAACAGCTGATTTATTCATCTGAGTCGTAGAATAACGCCAATGATTGACTTGTTTTAAATGTCTGGGAATGTGGAACAGCTCCATGCTGACTACCTGAAATAAAACAAGGCCACATGCTGATTATTGGGGACTTGATTTGATGGATTTATTCTTCCTGTTTTGTCTCTGTTTAAACTCCTAATTTAAAGGTAAAGTCAGCGTCCACTAAAGGTTGTGTTGTTGCTGCAGACAGACTCAGATCATTATTCTAAGTGTGTGACAACATTATGGGATGGATCCCTACAGAGATAACCTTTTAGTTAAAGAGGAACATCCTTTTAGTTTAGATCCTTTAGTTTCCAACCAGACCAGAGTGGTGATTGTAGGAACAGTGGAAAGATGAACCAAGACGGCTTTTCATATATATTTATTATTTTTCTATTGACTATAGTTGTGTTTGTCATTAACAGAAATCAACCTGTACACATTTGTATTTGTTAAAAGTTCCAACGGTAGTTTTTTACCACCAGTTCAAAATGGAGCTGAACCCGGAGGAGGATTCCTCCCTAACGGCCGCTCTGCTCTGCTCCGTGCCCCCGCTGTCCGGTAATAGTTAAAGCAGATAAAACCTAAAGAACACTCAAAAGCTTCAAGATAAAACTTACTTAAGAAGCTTCTTCGTTCTCGTTCAAGAGAAGGCCTGTTTCCAGCCAGACTATGAATTGATTCATGAAATGCCTGTTATTAATATGTGGTCAGTCCCATATGGTCTAGCGGTTAGGATTCCTGGTTTTCATCCAATGCAATTGATATGGGTTGATCAGAAATTGGCTAATTAGAAAACTACATGACAGCATCAACATTGAGCTTCAGATCAATGGTGTTCTCCGGGACTTTCTCAAGGCCTTGTAGTATTGGTTAGCAGCTGGTAGAAAAATCTCCCCATCAGGGAATCAAACACCGATTTTCCGCATAGCAGGCATGACTGTCAATCTTTCTCGGACTGGGGCTCCATGCAACAACCTCGTGGGGTGCCAATGATCCTAAGAAAGGTGAGAAATCAGCCCAGAACTACACATGAGGAGCTGGTCAATGACCTGAAAAGAGCTTGGACCACCGTTTCCAAGGTTACTGTTGGTAATACACTAAGACGTCATGGGAACGGAAGGTTCCCGTGCTTAAACCAGCACATGTCAAGGCCCGTCTTAAGTTTGCCATTGACCATTTGGATGATCCAGAGGAGTCATGGGAGAAAGTCATGTGATCAAATGAGACCCAAATAGAACTTTTTGGTCATAATTCCACTAACCGTGTTTGGAGGAAGAAGAATGATGTAAATGTAAATGTGCTGTATTTATATAGCGCTTTTCCAGTCTTAACAACTGCTCCAAGCGCTTTTACATCTACAGGAAACATTCACCATTCACACACATTCATACACTGTGGCTGGGGCTGCAGTACAAGGTGCCACCTGCTCAACAGATAAACACTCACACACATTCACACTCCGACGCGCAGCACCGGGGGCAACTCGGGGTTCAGTGTCTTGTCCAAGGACACTTCGACAATGACTGCCGAACACCATCCCTACTGTGAAGCATGGGGGTGGTGGCATCATGCTTTGGGGGTGTTTATCTGCACATGGGACAGGGTGAGCACGAGGTCTCGTTTTACTTATTTTGATTTTGTATTTAATTTTTCCACATTGCAAAACATTTAAAACAATTCAATCCTTGATGTTATTTTACAAGTTTGCTTTCTATTTTGATTTTGTATGACATCATCAGTGTCTTTACTTTCAGTCTGAACAGACCGCAACAGATTTAAAACCACATTCAGTCAAAGAAAATATGAAATGTTAGACAAAGATTATTAAATGAAATTCCACAAAGTAGGAAAACATGACGTTAAACTACAAAACAATAACTTGAGAGCGTACAATTAAATATGGCCAACTTCTAGTATGTTGGTAATGATGAGAGGACCAATTTACACAAATATTGAATTTGCGCTTAATAAACTCCCAATGCTCAAAGGTTAGAGTTTTTGCCAACGTTTGGGAGTTCATAAGGGTGACAAATGTATTCCTAAAATGAAAATTACACTGACTTCCTGTCAGCCAAAAAAGAATGTATATAAACAATTTGTATGTTTCTAGAGATAAGAAGAAAGTTTTTACAAAACAAAAAAAGTTTCAAACATGTCTACGTTTTCCAACCATAACATCTTTAAACGTCTTAATGTTTCGCCTTTGGGCCTTCTTCTTCCAGCAATTTACTGGAGAAATATTTTTTTTACATTTAATTGGGACATATAGCAATAAACAAGCTGTTCTTAAATGTTGGTGACTTTCTTTTTGTGCTTTTTTTTTTTTTCTTAAATATAAACATTTAAAAAATATATATTTTAAAAGGAGGGGTTCAGGTCCCTAAATGGTAAAGAGTTCTGAGGACAGGCAGAGAAAACAGTCAGCTGATCCACAATAACATACATGTTGATCAGAAGAGATAAGTTACTGCTGGTCAGCCTTCAATGTGGAGAGAAGATCAGAAAATAACAACACAGCTATCAGGGCATGAGGAGGAGGAAAACCGCTTGGCTCTGAAACATGTTCACAAGAGGCAGTGTGAATGCGCTGGTGTCTTTAAGGTTACTACTATGAGAAAAGGTTTCCCCACATTGTTCACAGCTGTACGGCTTCTCTCCAGTGTGAATGTGCTTGTGAGCTTTAACGCAAATCTCTATAGCTTTGCTTTCCATATTTTTCCTACGAACCATACACAACCAGGTAGCCCATCCAGGGTTTGGCCAATTTCGCTCGATTTGGCCGTCTTTGTTTCTGGACATTTGTCTTTTTTAAACATCTAAGAAGCAGGCCGGTTAGCTCAGTTGGTCAGAGTGTGGTGTTAATAATGCCAAGGTCATGGATTCAATCCCCATACTGGCCAGCCATGTCCCTTTAGCATTGTGGGTGCATTTGCAGTCTACATGTCATGGTAACCTGCAAAGTCAAAGATAGTTGTACGGTCATCTGCTCAATAAGTGCAAATATGAATCACACTACTATCCAACTTAAAAAAACAAAGTGGAAGCATGTTTTAACTTGTTTTGGACAATATCGCTGCTTTCCATTACTTTTTTTGGCAAGGCCAAAACATATGCAGTCACTACAAACCATACACAGTCAGGTAGCCAATCCAGAACTCGGCCAATTGTGCTCAATTTGGCCTTGTTTGTTTCTGGACATAAGTTCTTTTTAAACAATTAAAAAGCAGGCCAGTTGGCACAGATTGTTGTATGTTACACAGCCAAGTAGCCTATCTACAACTTGACACTTGCAGCAACAGATGCAAGTGCAAGGCACACAACAATCACAACAATTAAAATATCACGCCCCAATATATTCTCGGTTTTGAGTCCTCGCCCCTACTATTTACGACATGGCCGGACGTAATCCGGCTAAGAAGCAGCACTTTTTAGAGGTGGAGATGGAAACCCTGACATCTCAGTTTCATTTGCAGTAAAGTATACACCTACATGTGAAGTGTACCCATATTTAAATAAACACACGGTAGCAAAGTTTATGCAGTGCTTTTGAACTTTACTCGGGTTTTTTGCATGAGTCAGTGCATATATTAGTGCAAATCGGTATTGCACTACTTTTCAGGTTATCGTGGCCGAGTGGTTAAGGCGATGGATTTGAAATCCATTGGGGTCTCCCCTCGCAGGTTCAAATCCTGCCGACAACGAAAGGCATTCTTTAAAGGTGGTCACACATCTCATTATACCAAATGGCAGATGTGCCTTCATGGACAATATAAAAATATCAAATAGGTACTGGAAGCCACCAAAGCATCTCTCTGCATTTATTTTCATTCTCAATGCCCAGATGTGTTGCGGTTGATATGGCTTGATGCCCAGCCAGTGGCTTTCTTTGAATGACGTTC